>NW_009713148.1:0-314 GCF_000703405.1 Apaloderma vittatum | reverse complement strand
ACAGCTGCTCCGTGTGCATGGCGTTGGTCGTGTCCACTGTCACCATCCCACCTCCTGAGGTGAGGAATGGCCCCTGATGAGTTCTGCGTTCCCCAAGCTCTACTTTGCCCCAGATTTGGTTCTGGCCGGAGACAAAGCGCCTCCAGGCTCCACCTGTGCCACGGCTGGCGGCTGCTGCTCACCCCAGAGCAGGGGATTGGGCTGATGGGTTTTGCAAGGGAATGGAAAACTACACATGCAGCTTTTAAACTTTAAAATCTGTCGCCTGAACGTGTCTCCCAAGACACGCAGTGCCGGGCAGCAACTCAACCCCG
>NW_009713147.1:368-54675 GCF_000703405.1 Apaloderma vittatum | reverse complement strand
TAAATAATATTATTAATATTATTAGTCTGCTGTTATCTATGTACCAAGGGAATGAAAGTAGCTAAGACCTGGAAAGGACTTAACTGTTAACCCCAGTGATGATGAAGGATCTAACTTGCATAATTTATCAAGATAAGGGAAAAAGTAACAAATGTTGCAGACTGCTGGACTTTTTTCAAGGTTGGACTTTCTTTCTAGAAGAGCAGGGAAAGGATCCTGTCTGAACAGCTCCTTAAATCAGCTTGAGTTTCTTCAAAGCAAGCCAGTAAGGATACACTGAGCAAAAACATCACTGCAACTCGTGATGGATCCCTCCAAGAGAGGATGCTTGAGAGGGTGGAGATGTATTCATTAGTTTCTGAGCAATGTATTTGGGCACAGAAGGGCAATGTGTAATAGAGAGGAGTGTAGATATAAGGGTAAAGTAGCATCTGCAATGATGAGGAGGTCTTAAGCTTGTCCTAAAGTAGACATTTGGATTATTCAGCAGTCAGGAGACTCAGGAGAAGAAAGCTGAACCGTGAAAAGGGAGTTGGAGGTTTAAGATGAGTGAAAAAGTGGGTGTTTTACCATCTTGGTTTTCTTCTAGTTCATCCAGCTCTAAATATAATAGTTCCACAAAATATCATTTTTATTTGGATATTTACACTTTTAAAAAAAATACTTATTCCAGAATTTCTGGTATAGATCTGAGCAATACATGAATGCATGTAAGTGCACTTTGGCCAAATACAATGGTTATTTCTCCTTCTTCTCAATTTATATTGCTCCTATGTTAAAATATGCCAATACAGGCTTTGGAAAATGAGCTAATGTACTCTACCAGTAGTCTCTGGAGAGATATTAAAGTACATATACAATTCCAGCACAGATGTTACCTTTTACAGTCTTCTCCAGTCTATATCCTAACCTGACTCAAACACAAATGTTTAGTGGATATAATGATGTAATGATATAAATATTTTTTCAGGATGATGAAAAAAAGTTGTATGTTAAATCATCTTGTAAATTAATTATGCAAAACATTTGCTGTGGGAATGCATTTTGCTGTTTATTATATGTATAAGTGATGATAATATCACCTACTGATGTCCAGATTTTCTGGAAAAAAATAAATACCATTTCAATAGTATGATCAAGATTTAGTAGTGTCAACTTTTTAAATTAAAGGTCACTGACACTATATCATTATTTTTAATTGAAAGTATGGATGCCAATGGGAATTTTTATTATAGTAGCTGTGACTTGGCTGAAAGAATTTGTAAACATATATGTGTATATGTTAATACGTATGTGTGCATATATATAAACAAAAGCATACACACAAAAAGCAGTGCTGCATAAATCCACCTGGTGATTTTGTTTCTTGAGGATTTATTTGAGTCTGTATATAGATTAAAAGGTAGGATATTATTATGTTTTATAGCAGTAATCTTGTTCTGATCTGCATTGTGAGCTATTATGTTTACAGATGTTTTCTTGCTTTGTGTATTTCAGCAGGCTTTGTGGACATATTTCTTATTAGTCATTATACTGGCAGGATTTGTTGCTTTTTCAATTTATAATTACACATCGCTTATAATAGATATCTAAAAACTGTCATATGGCATAAGGGAGCAGTCAAAGAACAAGCACAGGAAATTGCACAAAATATAAGGAATTTTTTAGTTTGCTTCATTACTGTTTCGAAGTGTCAAAAAGTCCTGGTGAGCTTTTATTATGAGAGATTTGATGGAAGAAATTTCAGGTTATAAAGTGGTTGCTATCTGAATGCTAGAAATGCAACATAAATATTTCAATAACATAACACACTTGCATTTTAGTAAGAACAAGTTCCACAGGTTTGTGATTTTTAAATATCCTTGGATATTTGCCTCTGCAATCATGTGAATTCTTCCTCAGAATGAAAACCCTTTCTGTACAGTTAGCCATTGCAAAGCCTTCTGAGAATTGACATGATTCCTTTGTAAATCAATTAAAACCTCACAACTAAGAGGTAGAGCAAAAGGATATTGTGTATTTTCCTGTGGAGAATGCAATGTCATGTCTGCATTGCTACTTTTAATTGAAATGTTGCCCTATGCGTGGTACCCGTCCTGTGGTTGAGGTGTATGAGTTGTCTTCTGGAGGACTGGGATGAAGTTCACATGGCCTTGCCTGAGCCTGATCTGTCTTCCTGGGGCAGTCAGGGAACCGTGCTGTACCCTGAGCTTTTCTTAGGAATTGCTTTGGAGCTTGGCCTCATTGTTTGCCTCTAACAAATACAGGTGGGTGGCAAGTCTGGGCAGGAACTTAAGTTCGGGCTAACGGGTGACTGATTCTGTGAATATAGTGGTGTCATCTTCTTCAGAAAAGTTTATGAATACACAGTAGAAATATTTTTTTTCTTGTATTGTCTTACGCTTCCTTGAGTTATGTGTAAAGAAGCATTCACAGGATTACATATGTGCATCCAAAAGATTTGTTCTAAGGATTTTAATGTGTTCCATGGAACTGTCTCAAATGACATTGTGCAAAATCAGACACAGATGAACAAGATTTTTCTCTGAACAGGAGCTCAACCATTTACAACGAACTGTGCAGAAACGGGGGGGAAAAGGAGCATTAATACCTACCAGTTACATCTGTTAAAGCTTTATGAATCCTCTCTCCTCTTTATCCCCGTTAAACAATTCCCTGGAGGAATATAATAGTTTTTGTGGAGTCAGTTATGATTCTAGGCCTTGCATTTCAAAAGATGGAGCACTTCTCTTTTTTTTTTTCTTTTTTCAAAAAACTGTTTCAATTTCTTTTCGGAAAATACATGTAATTTAGAAGGCATAAGCAGCACTGCTTTAGCAGTTGTATAACGTGCCAAAATTCTGTCAGTTTTTCATAAGTTTTGATAAAATATAAAATCTATTGAATCTAGACATTTCTAGAATCTAGAAAACAACAGAACCTAGTACTCAATTGCAATCTCCATTTCCCATTGAGCAGTGTACTTACTTTTCATAATCTGTATTAGCTGAGAAAACACATCTCACAAATTTCAGTGAGCTATATTTCTTTTATTCTCCTCAGTTGTCCCTGAAACTATACCTGCCCTTAGCTGTGGTTACATACTTCAAAAGGGACTTGAAACAAGTTACAATATATTGTCTTATCTTTTGCTGCAGCCATTCATTTCTTGAGTTCTGATGAGTACATTTGCTTCTGATCAGAAATTATGCAGACTTTAAAAAGATAAGAAAGCAAATAATATTTCTCCACAGTTCTGCAGATTTAATAATAATTTATTTGGTAATATACAGGGAATAGATGATTTTACATGTGCGTTTCCAATGTGATTGTAATCTGGCATTTTGAAATATGCTCTTGTTTAATAACTGACAGATATATATATGTGTGTGTATGTCCATAAATATTTTTGTGCACGTATATATCATGTTTGTAATACCATAAAGGAAATTCAGTGCCACTATAACCTTATTATTTGTATACTCACGTATTCCTTATGTATTTCTGTTTTTCTTTCAAGATTCTTCTGTATTATCTGCTTTAAAGTATTTGAGCTACTTGACTACAGTTCACTGTAGTACATCACATCATTTGTGTGTGAAAGAGCTCTGTGCATTTCAGCTCATTCTTCATGGTATTGAGGACTTCTATGTGCCTGTTTAGTACACTGACAGAATAAAAACTTCTGACATCACAGAATATTGATAATGTCCTTTGGGAAGCAGATATTGTACTTAAGAAGCAATATTATACTGTAAATGGTGCAAAGTATCTGTACTTTTACATACAGCAAAGAATCCAAGTGACCCCTAGAATAATAGAAAGAGAATTGAGTTCTTAAAGCTATTAATCTCTCTGTGTGGTGAGCAAAATGGTTTGTACACCACTGAGTCAGCTTGTATGAAAAAGTATGGCTGGAATTTGTCACTGCATCCCAGCACCGTCCAGCAGCTACAAGGCAAAATCATCAAATGGAAGTCTGCAACATCATTAGCCAACTGTGGTTTAAAATCAGAGAGTCGAAATACCAAACTGAAAATTCATATTTACTCTTCCCCAGTTATTCTGAGGCTGTATTTTTAAGAAGGAAGCAAGGTAAGAAATCTGTTAATTAAATCCATGTATCTGAGGTAATAAATGAATGTTCACAATCTGAACATTTAAGAATGTTATTAGGTATCACAATAAAATAGAGGGTAGAGGACTATTTCCAAGGGCCATACAGTAGGATTTGTATAGACATGATACCATTTAAGCTGTCATATGTTTTCTTTGCTGAGGTCATCTAGACTTTTTTTTTTAAACAGCATTTACAGGGACTTTCTGAAAGATGAAATGTCTAGTTTCACTGTGAAGACAGGGCAGATTGCTGTGCATCTATTTGTCCATCATCACCACAGGATCGCTTCTTTACCTGCTTTTCACATGAGGCTAGCATCTTGAAGTGGATAGCTTAGATACATTGGATTAAAATTCCAGATGTTACCTAGTGAGTTGCCTGTAAAGGTGTTTAACTTCACATGTGGATTCTCACATAATGATGCAAGTAAATATCATCTTATCTTCAAAGAGTAGTTTAAGTGTCCAGTTAAGTAAAGCCAGCAGCAGTGTGAGGGGTTAAGGCAGAGGTAAATAGAAAAAGCATATATGGGAAGGGAGTCAGTCTCTTTTCTCCATAGAATCATTGCATCTCTGGTTATGAATAGCATTGTTTTCTTTCAAAGAAACAGGAAATACTGGCAATGCTGTTTTTCTTTCAACATTCAGGTAGAATAAATAAGAAATTCTGAAAACATGATTTTTTTTTACCACTTAACAATGTAAATTATGTGCTTTTGATTTTCGGATGAGATCTGCAAGAATAGTTCCCAGTCTCAAATTGGTTCCAGATTTTTTCTTAATCTTAATTATGAATGAAATGCTTATTGTAAGTCTCCGTGTCTACCCATTTCCTATTTTTGTTTTTTTTTTGCTAAGGAATAAAACGATACAGTATCAAACTAAGTGTTTGAGTGGCAAAGACTTCATGGTGATCTCCACTGTAATTTAAACTGCCGTTCTCAGCTGGGAAGTTACAGTATTTGTGATTAATTTGTGAGTTTTGCACTGGTTCTTAATTGTTAGCTGGATTTTCTTTGCTACTGTGTTGTCTTATATAGGAGACCTGAAAAAGACAGCAAATAAGAATGACAGGACCACACCTGTAAGTTAGTATAGAGGTTGCCTGAAAAACTGCAAAGGAGTAACCCAGGTATCTGTGCAGGTATCTTACAAACTGCTGAAAAAGGTGTTTTCATTCATTCAGAATAATACACATGTTGGTGCCGACCGGCTCAGGAGTTTTACTTCTCAGGTTGCCAATCAGTTTCTAGCTATCAGTTGCTAGCTTTATTTTCCAGCCTCTCTCTTCTGTTTTTCTTTCCTTTCTGCTCTTTTCAATGTCTCTCTCTCTCAGATTTTGTCTTTCAAAACTCCCCTCTGATTCTTATCCTTTCTCATTTTCCTCTTCTGTTTGTCCTTCACCAAAGCACATTGCTGAGTCACCTACTACCATGCTGAATTGCTACTTCAAAAAGCCGTTTGTACTTTCTTAACCTGGACCGATGCCACGTTCTGTGCAGAGGGCAAGAGCCTGCCGGGACACATATTTAGAAAATACCTACTGCATTGGAAATGAAGGAGGAAAATAGAGGACAGGGCTATTCTTGACGCATGGGCCTTATTTCATTTGAGTGCCTTTCTTTAAATATGGCTTTGTGTGATTTCTATGACCATAAAATAGTAAAGAGAAAAAAGTCTTTTTAATACGTTTTCTACTAAGCTCAAAGCAGTCAGTACATAGGTTTTTAGGGTGTAGGACTTGCTTCTGCTTCAGAGAGTTTCTGGTACGACCATAGTATGCTCCTGCAGCAAATTAGCCAGTCAACAGCTGGCTCTGTCTTTACACATGGTCCTGCATGTGTAAACACATGATCTTGCTGACTTTAAGGGAGGTTTTATACTTAGTCTTCCATGTTTTCTTAATAAAAACCAAGATTCAGTTGCTATAGTAAAACGTATACCAGTTTTGTTGCCTTGCTCTTTGCATAATCTGGCCTTGAATAAGAAATGCAACTTTTAACATTTATAGAAAAGGAAACAATTTTGCTAATGAAAAATGGCAATTGAGAAGGAACTATAAATTAGACATCTATGAGAATTTCTAAGAATTCTCCATTAAACTGCAGTTATTAAATACTTTATGTTTCCTTTAAGGCCTCACTTCATGAAACTGTTCCAGGCAATTGGACTTCACTGGTGAAGAACCAGCTGCAACTGGGAAATTACCCAATTACTTACCAGGGCTAAAATGAACAAAAATTTAAAAATCTACACCAAGTCAAAACCTCTGCATGTAGTAATATACAGAAATCCAGAGAACTACTGTACACTGAGAACGTAGTTTTGCAAATGTACGTGATGGCAGCTTTACCCTTCTGGGAAGGCCTTCAACTCTATGGAACCACTCAAATGTGGAGTTTGATACATGTGAATTACTTTTTGGAATGTAAATAACTTATTTATAATTTTGTACCTTGATGAATTGTTTTTATAAAGGATTAAAATGCTATTATTGCGTTATAACCCTATTAGAGCAACTACTTTCAAAAGGTAGAAGTTTTGTATCATGTAGTATTGTAGAAAAATCTTTGGAATTTATCTTCTTGGCTCTCTATATAAGACGAAAAAGGAGATAAGTTATAGCAAAAATTGTGTGTTTGTATGTAAATACATTTTTTATATACATTAATTATATTTTCATTAGTTTTTTATTATTATTTGTAAAGCTTTTGTGAAAAAAAAATATGTTAAATATAGTTTCTGTTAAAAAAAAAAAAAGAGAAAAAAAATTAAGCCCAGCATGAAAAGACAGAGCCTCTGTGTAGTAGTCTTCGTAATAATTTTTTGTAACTTCAGTACTAAAAAAAGCGAAGAGCCATTTGAGCCAGGGTTTACAGGCAGGTTTTGTTGCGGTTGTGCTGCAGCACCACCTAGTGCCCCAGGGAGCTGAAGGAACCTCGCAGCAGCTGCCGTTGCTGCTGAGGGAAAAAAAAAAAAAAGAAAAAAGGGGAAAAAAAAAATTGTTACCACATGCACAGAGCTTTGGAGCATCGATAGTAATTTGCAAGGGGTTTTTTTATGTTTAGTTGAAAAACATCGTTACTAATGTGTCAAATTTAGCATAATAAGACTTACAAAATAAAATGCTTGATCTTGCAATGGTAAAGCTGATATAGAGTCCTTAGGGAAGCATATGTACATTTATGTATATACTTATATTTATAAATATTTATACTGATACTCCCTTGAAACATTCAATTTCTATAGTGTTTATATCAGAAAACTAACAGCTTGGCAATGCTGCTAATGAGAGACAGTCTTTAACTTAAGGATGTCCTTAAAGATGGAGATACCTATAGCTCCAGAAATTTCTCCTTGGTTACAAAATTACAGCTTTTCTAGGTGTGCACGGATTCCTGGATAAATTAATATTAATTGGTTTTACCCACTATTTTGAAGCTTTTCACACAGTGCAATGATCCCACCACTGTTTGTCTGTCTGATCTGCATTATATTAAGCATAACGCAACTTGTACTGAAGTCCAAAATAAACTGGTAGTGAAGTCAGGAGAAAGAACAAGTTATTTCAATTCCACTGATCCATGAGACCACTGCTGTGATCATCCCTGCACCTCTATTGGGCACTTCCTAAGGCGAGCAAGCTCTCCGTGATAGCACTGTTCTTTTACTGTTTTGTTAACACTTCAAAATTTATTTTAAGGAAAATGAGTTTTTATAGTTTACAATAAGTATTATTACACAAGATATTTTCTGCAAGAGGTACAGATGTCAATATAACAACATCTTGGAAATTTAATGTATCCAGTATGATAAAATTTTAGCTGGAGAAATGCCCTTATGCGTTAAGTAGATTAATGGATTTTGTTTAACTTCCTTTGAGAAGTTAATGACCATCTAAATATCTAATATCTAAATATGTTTCTAAATAGAAACACAAACTATTCTTATCCAAATGTACTCATGTTTTCCTTCACTGAAAAAACAAAACTAAACCAGTGAAAAAGATGTAAGACAGGCTGAACTTGAAGCTCGAAAACAGGCGGCTTATATGACCTGGCACGTATCCTCAAAAGCATCTGTGCTGTCTTAAAAAAATCTCTGTGTATGCTTTCCCTATTTTTTTTCTTCTATGAAGACCAATAAGATTTATTCATACATAACACATACAGCTGTGCACATCAAACCCTAGTAGGAAGCAATGTGAAATATGCAACCACATACTGTACTGATTTTGTGTATGGGATGAATAAGGGGCTGACAGTCCACTGAAGCTGTGAGAAGACCAAGATTTTTGTATGCCGTGCTTCCCCTATGCTCTGTTTTCTTTCTTTTGCCTCGGGACAATATGTGCATTCACTGAAGTACGGAATAAAATTGTTTGCTATTTTGCTCAAACTCAGATGGACTGAAAGAACAGCTGAATAACTTGATATTGAAAACTTAAAGGTCATGAATATTGGATGTAACAGCTGTTTCCATTAAAAAAAATTGAATGATGTAATCCCATTGCCTAGAAATGTCTGGAATGTGACACTCAGTCGCTTGGAATAGGAGAAGGAAAACCAGTTATAACCAGCCTTTCATTTCCTAGAGAAGACCATGTTTAGAGTTTTGCGTGATTAAATCCTTCAGGGCAAAAGCTAAAACTGTCATTTTCCTAGCTATTTATTCTCTATGAAATATTAGAAATGCAATTTAGAAAAAGTGTTCTGCAGTAACTTTACTCAGCTTTTGTTTTTTTAGGAGGATGATGAAATGTTATAGCAGAGAAATCTGTCCCTTTCAATTATAGTATATATTTCTGAATATATCAACTCATACTTTATAATGATAATGCGTTGGGTATTTTTTTAATGGGATACTAAGCTTGAACAGTGTAAGTGAAATCTGCATCTTCATGTATTTTCAGTGCACTTGTTTGATAGAATAAATAGAAAGCCAACATGTGTGCACTCCAAGCAGCCCTGTTTAATTCCTTATTTTCTGAAAGAAAGAATTTGAAAATGTAGGGAGGAAGAGATTAAACCTCCAGTCTCTGCTGTGTGCAAATGGAAGATATGCTGCAACAAAGGAATACATAGTAAGTATGAAGTGAAAAAAATGATTGTCAATGATTATCAGTTTAAAAGCCAGAAATGAAAATGCTAAAGGCAGTATTCACTGATGTTTTCGTTATCAAAAGGAGAGGTTAATGTCTATACTACTTCTCTGTGCCTCACATAGGTATGTTTTTTCACATAGTTTTTCTGAAGACATTAAATAAATGCAAATATTTGCAGTGGGACCAGCACTTAAGATGGATTTGCTGTTAAACTATATTTTTAATTATATTATGGTGATACATAGGACTGCAGAAGCTGTCATGTTAGAATTCATCTGTTTTGCTTTCAATCTATTTCTTCTAACTAATGTGATTTCCTTTTTTGTTTATAATTACTTAGGGGGGTTCTTAGGGGAAAATTTTATGGGAAATTACAAAAGTAGCAGTTAATTGAAACTTCATTAAGTTTGAATATTCCCACTCTTGTATTTAGACTTGTTTATATTACCTGTAAGAGAAAAAATTATCCTAACATGATACATTCAATCCCTGAGATTGAATTTTGTCTAAAAAATTGCAGTACAATATAATATCATAATATCATGCATCCAGCACTTGTCTTGATATGCTTATTGAACTGGTTTAAGTTTTTTATGTGCTCCATGCATAGCTACACTTGTGTGAATTAGTAAATACCAAGTAGAAAAGAGATCTTAATTTTGAATTCTTGCATTCCACTTTAGAACCACAGAAACTTAAAGGCTTTAAAACATTTTTTTTCATGTCATTTTCCCTGAGTCACTTATACAAACTGGATATCATGGAAAGAAAGCCTGTACTGCTTTTCCAGTGAAATTGTACCCAAATTTCTTCACAAAATTTTGACTGAATTTAAATTTAGATTTTTTTTTTTCCATTAAAGATATAATTAACTGAAAAACTTGAAATTAACTAAAGTTATCCAGGTCTGTTTGCTGAATGAGGGCTGCCTTCTTAGTCTATTATATAAAAAATGGGAGTTTGTAATATAAATTATGGAGACTGTCTGGTTGGTGACATAGCATGACAGAAAAAACCTCAAACAAAAATATGTAATTGAAAAAAGTTACAATGATATTACAAGATTAAAATGAGAAGCTTTTCAGATCTTATTTCTGATATTTTTTTCTTTGCTAAAAAGCAGAAAACCTCTTTATTAACAAATAAAAAACCCTCATCACCCAATAATTCTATTTAGACTGTATAACTCAACACACGAGTGATAGAACTGATCATAGGTGTCACTACATTTAGAATCATAGAGTTGTCACAGTTGGAAGGGCCCTTAAAGATCATCTAGTTCCAACCCCCCTGCCGCCACTAATAGTGTCATAGAATTGCCATGGGCAGGGACATCCCCCCACTAGATCAGGCTGCTCAGAGCCCCATCCAGCCTGGCCTTAAAAACTTCCAGGGATGGGGCTGCCACCCCCTCTCTGGGCAACCTGTGCCAGTGTCTCACCCTCTCATGGTGAAGAACTTCTTCCTAATGTCCAATCTGAACCGATCCATCTCTAGCTTTAATCCATTCCCTCTAGTCCTATCACTACCCAACATCCCAACAAGCCCCTCACCAGCTTTCTTGTAGCCCCCTTGAGATACTGGAAGCCACAATAAGGTCTCCTCGGAGCCTTCTTTTCTGCAGACTGAACAGCCCCAACTCTCTCAGTCTGACTTCATAGGAGGGGAGCTCCAGCCCTCTGAGCATCCTCGTGACCCTTCTCTGGACGTGCTCCAGCACGTCCATCTCTTTCTTGTACTGTGGACTCCAGAACTGGATGCCTTTAATGTTTGTGTTTTACCTAACCCTTCTAAAAGTATTTGTATTTCAGAGAAAACACGACTCACTAATTCTACCCCTGAGTTGTTTTTCTCGTTGCATTCTCTCATTCATATCTCCAGAATAATTTGCTGAAAACGTGCCCCATTGTGCAGAGCTACTAGCAATAAAGAACTTTCAAAATGTTTATAATGAAGCCGTGGAGCTCTGCTGAATTATCCTCCTACTGTGTAGTGTTTGTTTGTTAAAAAGTCTGCTCCTGTATTATTCTGCTTATATTTCTTTCACCATGGATTTATTCATGATCTTTATAATTTTACTGATCAAGATGGTGTTTCGTTTCCAGCTCCTCAGTAGACTACGTGTCTTTCTCGCCCATTTTGACTAATCTGTAGCTCCTTCCTGGAACAGGGAGTACAATCAGCAAGTAAAATGCTAGCTAGTAATGCAAAGGACATACTGAGATGTCTTTCTTGGAGTTACCTGGTATTCAACAGGAAATGGATTTCCTGCTATTAAGCGGGTACGAATCAAGTTTCAAAGAGAGAACTGAGCCACTGATTCTCTTTTATACTTTCTCAGCCTTAAGGCCCAAAATAGAGGAAGCCATTTGTGGATTTATAGCCTCTCATCGTATCATGCCACTTTTGCATATAAATTAAGTATGGGTTTTGAATAATCTTGGAAAATCTATTTTATATTGTAATAAGGGTAATAACCTACTGCAGCCTATGTATCTACCTATTTAATTACTAACACTTGATAAAACCAGATTTTTTTCTATGAAGGATATTGTTTTTCTGAACCAGAATTATTTGAAACTGGAAATTAAATAATTTGCAACTAAAATAATTTTAAATAATTTTGAGCTATGATTTTTTTTAAAAAATGTCCAGATAGCTTATAAGACATTGTTCTAAATTACTTGAGTGAGATCGGGTAATGCAATGTAGGATATAATCTTTGACCACAGAGCAAGCGACTGTGGCCAAACCTGGAAATGCTCCTTCAGGCAAATTTTTCTCCCCTCTACTCCGAAGTCAGTAGTCCTAATCTGCTATTTTACTAAGCACTGAAACAACACATTTGCCTTTATGATCTTTTTGCTGTCATTTTTTGGGGGGCCAGTTAACTCAGTTGATTAGAGCATGGTGCTGATAACACCAAGGCCGCGGGTTCAATCCCTGCTCAATCCCCATGTGTTTCCTGATCTAGTTGAGAGGCGTCCCTGCCCATGACAGGGAGGTTGGATTAAATGATCTCTAAGGTCCCTTCCAGCCTAGGCCATTCTATGATTTTTGGATCAAATATTGTTACCCTCTTAAAAAAATTACTGCTTATTCCTACAGGAGTCAACTTATTGTTCAGGAAGTGATAAAAAATGAAACCCACATCTATTTAAATGCAAATTTTGTGATTCCCAGGTCTTCAATATAGGATGTCTGAGAGAGGAAAAACATTTTTTATTAACTTTCTTAGAGTTTTTGATGGTTGAAGCTATCTTGTGTTAGCAAGACAATGCTTTCATGATACCTTTGAAAAGTTAGGTTGTGATGTTTCATGCGAAACCTTCTCTCATAAAGGTATTCTTCTGAAAAAAGATAGTTGTGTGTCCATGAAAGTAATGTTTCTGTCCTTACACTTAAGAGTTCAGATGTGTGTATGCGCTCATTTGTGGTGACTACAATATCCTTCTGAGCGTTGACCTTCTTGAAGGTATATAAATAGTCCATGAAAGTAATGTTTCTGTCCTTACACTCAAGAGTTCAGATGTGTGTATGCGTTCATTTGTGGTGACTACAATATCCTTCCAAGTGTTGACCTTCTTGAAGGTATATAAATGGTCAGTTTGCTCAAAAACTCTAGCTCTTGATCTTGTGATATATTTCAAGACTCTGGTGCCCGTATTTTGTATTTTAAATTTTGCTATTTGGGATACCTCTAACAGTCAACTTGTTGCTAATTTTTTTGAATGCTGTATCAAGTTTATATATAACTCAGGATATATTTGACATTTTTACATGAAGGCAAAATGAAATTATGTTGTTTTCATGATATTTTTTCAATATTTTTAATTCTAAAAAGTACATTTTGCCTCAGGTAAATTTTGCTACACCATCAAGGGAGCAGTTTCATTGTGATTAGTGATGTGTAGAAGTCTGCAAAAACAGCGACTTTTCTCGGCGAGGAATTTTTTTTTGTTGTTTCTGTGATTTTTTGTTTTTTCATCATTTACTTTCTTGTTTAAAACAAATCTCTCTAGTAGTGTTTCTGTTGTGTGATGCTTTTAGAAAAGCTTGGCATGTGTGTGTGTATTCACACCCATGAGCAGGCTGACCGTTATAACTCTAATCTGGGGCAGGCAGAGGAGCTGTTTGCCATGGTCCCATCTGTGAGATCAGGTCTGCCACTACTGGAAGTATGAGGATGGGTGGGAACAAGAAAGCTGATCCACAAACAAAAAAAAGAAGAAAGGAGGGGGGAGGAATGAGAATGAGCAACGAATGAGGGTGTGGAGGTATGACTGAGCCTTTCAACATGACTTTGAAATAGTTAGACAGCCAGAGAATTCAGAAGGAATCCAGGGCAAGCAAGGATTACCAAAGGCCTGTGCAGAAGAGGGAGCCCTTTTCAAGATAACCATGGAGAAACTAAAAGCTCTTGTTACAGAGTTCATGCCTCCGTAAGGAATTTTCTCCTCCCATTCAGAATGTAGGAGGTAATTATTACAAATATTAATGCTACAAAACAGAGACTGTTACTTTTGTAAGTGATGAATCACTCCATTGGGGGAAGTCATAACTTCCTATTAATACATTTGTTCCAAGCATATGATCTTCCAGGTCCTAAAATAAACTCTAAGCTTCCTAATATTCATGCAGTAAATATTTCCATTGCATTCAAAGCTTAAAAGTGGGAATCAAAGTAAATTTGGGTCAAATATTTACTTTTATGCTGTGAATTAGAGGGTCTGTGCTCTCTGAGATCAGTTTTACAGGGTTACCAAGTGACTGACATTATGGTAGATTCCTTCCTGTCATAATGCCATAAACATTCTGCTGGAACTTAGGTCAGTGCTTAAAATAACCTTGCTAATTGCAAGTCTACAAGTGTCGGCTGAAATTTCAGTTAGCCGCAGTACAGCAGGTCTGAATGCTGAGAAATCACTACTGTAGCTCTGAACGTGCAGGGGAAGAGCTAACAGGCCTTAACTTGATCTGCACAATAACACAGGTAGAGGCAGCAGACTTTGCTATATTTCATGCAAAACGAAAGCTGTTGACTCTGCACTGAAGATGGATTGGGTTAGAGATCACCTATGGCTCACTTGCCCGTCTTTTAAGCAGACATTTATTTTCTGAATTGCTGGTTGCATGCAACTCCTTTAGCTGAGGAAAGGAAATGGAACAGTCTTTTTTTTTGCAATGCTGATACGTGAAAACTCTTCTTCCAGTATACGTGAGGTAAGGCACCATTATAGTGAAGTATTTTATAAAATGCTAGAAATGTCTAAAGTAAAAAATTATCAGTGTGCAAATTTTTTTAATCAGTAGAGGCATTTAGTTTTTGTCAGCTGGTTTTCAGCATCTTTAGAAGTATTGCATGACTTGAATGTGTTTTCTTTGAAGTAATACATTGCATTTCCTGCGCACTGTAAATCTAACTTGCAAAATTGGCAGATTTTTTTTCCCTGTGAATGTAGACTTCTGAGTAGTGAGAAAAGCTTGTTCGGTATTTCTCTCCCTGTTCTTCATAATGTAAAGTTTCTGCGTTTCCAGTCTTGGGCTTAAACAATTTAAATCTTTCACTTCTGAATGTAAAAAAGATATTTGTCATGTGTAAAACTCTTAGTCCCATGTTTTGATGGGGAGGTTACAGCTTTTTTGTGTGTGTTGAGGTGAAACTTAATACTCAATCTTCTCTATTCCCCGAGACATTACTCAGCCAACTTTTTATAGGTCACAGTATAATTAGAAATAGACACTGTAAGATTATAATTACATTACTTTGGCTAAAACTTTGACCTATATTGCTAAAAGATGTGTTTTAGTAAAGCCTCAGGAAACCCACAGACTGAAAATAACGTAAGTAATAGAAAACATGGAACTTTGTAGTTATATTTATTATATTTTACTAGCTTTGTTAGAAATTTCATAAATTCTGTAGCTCTTCACAGAGAGACTGAATGTGAGATGAACACTCCTGCTTATCACAGTTGCATTAGTTTAGGAGACGATTTAAAAAAAAATTCTGAGAGCAGTACCCCTTCCAAAGGCCCTTTGTTTTATTTTTGTTCTCAGCTCACAAAGTTGTGTGTGTGCGCCATGTCCTGATGAATATGCTCAGACTACTCAGAAGTTGTCTTTTCAAAATTATTCATTCTTTTGAAACTGTATCTACAGGAAAAGTTCAGGAATTTTTTAGTTAGCCAAGACTGTTTTCTTCAGAGATTTGCATTGGATTAAGATGATAAAGCCTTTTGACTTCCCTGAAGCAAAAGTTGGCACTGGGTGGAAAATTGTTGACTGATACATAGTTTGTGCAAGGTGCCAGAAGAATGGAAAATCAGCCATAAATTATGGCAGCAGTTACATCTGTTATTTGGGTAGGCATTTCACATTGAGTTTTAAAGACGTTTTTACTTTTGCTCTTCAGCTGCCCAAGCATCAGTGGCCAACTGCTCTTTAGTCTTTGCTGGCTAAGCAAGTTAAGAACTTTATAATGGCAGTCATTGCTGTATTCTTCTCCAAAGTGCTATTCATGAAAGTTTAATTTCAAGCTCAGAAGCAGTGAGGAGTGGAGAATTCTGCTACAGCTATACATGCTTAGTACTAGACTAAGTGTCATAGGTGCTTATTTCGTAATTATTGCTCCAGTTCTTATCCTTTTCTGAACGCTCTTAAAGATATTGAAATGTATCAGTAAAGTAGGAGTCTGAATTCTTTGTGCTTCATAGAAGAAGAAATAGAAAAATCTTTTTGCTCTTCCATGGGTATGTCTATATTACCATTTTAGTTTGGGTTGAGAGTGTGATTTTGAAGTGAATCTGCTGTTTATCCTCATTCTGTACGCTCGGGTTCATGCTGTAGAGCAATCTCCCTGGACGCAAACTGCTTACTATTGCTCACAGTCTTTGCCAGCTGGTGGTTGTTTTTTAAAAAATTTGTTTTCTCCATCCCTTTGTCTCTATCTATGTTTCATTTTTTGTCACATCTGTAGTGATATTTTGTTTTGTATTTCATTTGACTTGATAGTTTCTTGTGCAAGTAGATTTTACATTTGATATATAAGTGATTGATTGTCTTGAATGAATTAAAATTAGCTGATATAGTATGTGTCTTTCTCATATCTAATGCCTGTACTGACAAGCAAAGAAACTTTCTTGGAAATAAGTCTTTTTGCCTGTTTACCTTGTTTTTGCAGTTTTCTTACCTCAGACAAAATAAGAAAGTATAGAGTCAAGTTCAGCTTTGATTATTACTTGAATTTTACATTAAGTTTACAAAACAGAGTTTTCATACTGTATTTTTATTAAATTCAAGTTTTTGAATTATTTAGATGCTCCTAATCCCATCTGAAATTGTAAAAGACAATGAAATATAAAGAACAATGGCATATTTTAGAAATTCTTCACACTGAACTCCAAAAGACGGTATGGCTAATGTTTTAGGAAAGGGTCATTACAATAAGCAACTTTGTCACTCTTTATGCTTATGCTTTAATCTCAGAGTGAGAAGCTGCTCTATTCATTACAAACTATGGCCACCCCCAGCCCTTTATTAAGAGAGCTAAACAGTCGATATGGGTTTTCGGATGGCTTCTTGCTGTCAGTTAATTTATGGTAATGGCTAAGAGGAGTCATAATGTTCTACTTAACATATTAGTATTTGGTTAATGTATTTTTGGAAGTCAGGATATTGAATTATAGGCAGTGCTAGAATTTGAAGAGAGTGGATGTAGAGAGGATATATATACTAGGTTTGACAGACTTGCTCTTATCAATAGTATTTCAAGAATTTGTCAGCTGAATGAGTTTCCCATTGGCTTGGTGTGACTCAGTTTCTCACAGAACTCTTGATGAAGCGCTGAAAAAGTCCCTGTGAAAAGACCTGAATATTTAAGACTGTAATTAAAAAAAAATAGTTAAAGATAGTGATACTCCTTCCATTTTACTCAAGTTTATTATTCAAAAATTGGCTAATATCCTACTGTGGCTTGTTAAGTAAGAAAAAAACAGTTGAAGTGATTGCTTTTTCTACATCTTAATGGTTATCCTGTTTTGGTAGATGATGTGTGTGGAAATACGTTGTATAGTTGAAATGTGATGAAAATATAAAAGCTACAGAATCCCCTGAGTGCGTAGGTTTTTGGGATTTGTGCTTCTGTGGGTGTGGCAGGGTGTTTCTTACCAGTTCCAGACTAGAAATCACAGGTTCGTGGTCAGGGCTGCTACAAATGTTTTTCTTTCCAGGACTGCCATGCAATAACGCTGTCTTTAGCCTCCCAGAGTTAGTCTCTCATTGCCCATGGGCATTTTATATTATCCGTGTAAGACATGGAGACAGTCCAGCTACCTCTCTTAGGCCAAGTGAGTCAGGTTTTGGCAGGGATATTATCTCAAGCGTGAAACCGTGAGGGTACAGTTACTGTATTTCCAGAGCGGCATCCAGCCTAGGAACAGAAAGGCCCATTTGTCCCAGAGGAAGGTTTGTGAGCAAAGCTAGGTCTCTGCAGACCTAGGTGGTTGTTTCAAGAATATTGAAATGTGAATTCTTGCAATCTGATGTGCTTCTTACCTTTCCTTTTTCTCTGTAGGTATGTCAAGCTGCTACAATTCAGGGATCTTACACCATTTCTTGTGACTCTTACTATCTGAGAAAGATGAAAGATTTGACTTTCTGTAAATTCAAGATTCAGTTCAAGGCTAAATTGATGATGACTATTTTTGCAGGAAATAAAAATATATACAAGTAAATAAAATACACATATATATATTTGAAACTTGAAATCAGTCAGGTTCATTAACTTCCACACAGACAAGTTCAGCTATTTGAATTTCAAAGGGTGAGTTTACAAGCCCAGGCATGGCAACAACCTTTCTCTTCCCCATTGTGCCTCCGCTCTGGTAAGAGTTACTCTTATCCCTGAAAGCTATGGTCTAGACAAAGATAACTTATCCCCATATAGATAGAAAATAAAATGGCATGTAAAGAAATGCAAGGCTGGTCATAGATAAATTTTTTTTTTTTCTCTGTCAGCATAAGAAACAACACATTTCAAACAAAAGCACAGGTCATGCTGTCTTGTTTTCTAAAAGATGTGAACAACATTGACTACTGAGTGCTTTCTAAATCAAGGATCTTATTCCAGTTTGCAACATGTAATAAATACATTTGCCTAGGTATACATATGTGTATATATATAAATGAATAAATATTTAAATAAGAACCGCTCACTTCCTGCTTCTCTCAAGCCACTTCAGTCCTACTATGTAGTGCATGAGTGCTTTCTCAAGCAGCATCAACATCTTAACAGCCATTAAATCTATCGGTGCTTTCCCTTGGAAAGTTGTCTTGCAATGCTAAAACTGGCACTATTAGGAGAATTATGCTGCTAGAGTGTAGCCTGACTTCTCAGAATGATCACGCTGGAGTAAGCTATGGAATAAGCTATATATGAATATGTTGTTAGAATATGCCTACGGCCTCATAACATGTTTCTAAATTACAATTACAGTGTATTCAAGTACTTCTATCTATAATATTATGTCTAATTTAAAAATTAAATATTTAGTTATAAGTACAAGACTAAAATGCTAATGTCTGGCACTCTCAAACTTATAAGCAGCCAGAACAAGCATCACTGAATTTTAGATTCCTTAAAGCCAATTTAAATGGAAGTGGTTGGTTGTGTCTATTGGATATGGCAATTTTTACTAGATTTATGTTAGAAGTATTTTTTATTAAAGTACTGCAGACATGGTATAAAATCTGAGTTTTGTTAGTTTGCTATTCATCCTCTTTACATCTAAATCTAAGAGTCAAGGATATTATGCATGTTATTTCCATAGAATCCTAGAATGGCCTAGGCTGGAAGGGACCTTAGAGATCACCTAGTCCAACCTCCCTGTCATGGGCAGGGACGCCACCCTTTTTGTTTGAAAAAAAGATACTGTGCACAAACCTTTACAAATACATCTGTATTAACCAAGAGCCACCCATGGGATGACAGCAGGGTTTGGAAATGATCATAGTACAAACTACTAGATAATATATGTTGTTTTTATATGTGAAACCTCATATAAGTATTTAGATACTTGCCAAGAGCCAATTAAAGTTGTTTGTATGGTTCAGTTATCTTTGGATGTCATGTCTGTCCCATAATTCCAGGTTTCCAATTTGTTTCCATTTGTTTTCCAAAAAAAATCCTGCAAAAAAACCCCATATTTTTCTTTCTATGGGTGTAAATTAAGCTTTTTGTTTAGTTTTTTTCTGTACTACATTTGAGGCCAAAACCCACAGAAACGTTCTCTGTTACCTACATTCTACTTATCACAAACTAATTAGGAAGCATTTCTCACATAATGTCTAATTAGGAATCATAATATGCAGCTTGATTTGCCTGCTAGAAGACCTCTTCCTGTAAGTAAATAAAAAAATTCCATATGTACTTTCAGAAGTGAAATTAGAATAAAAACATTGTGCATTGTACAATTTAGATGTCTTTAAGAATCAATATTGTAAATTTCAAAACTTTTTCTAGAATTTGATCTTTTGTTTCTTCATTCACTTAATATTAAGTGCAAAAAAGCAATTTAAGCTTACTGCTAGTCTTTCATATTATTCTTCCTACATATAGCAAACTTCAGTCATTTTGTTTGTTTGTTTGTTTTTTATCTAGCAGTGACATATATTCTAACCTGACTCACTTCTCAGAGAGTGAATAATATTCAGTGTGGAACAGGCTGCCTGGTATGCTGGGTAGGTGGTAGCTCTTTTAGACTACTGGAAGTGCCTCCACATGCTTTGAGTGCTTTGTAGTTGTTACTAACTTACTGGAGGGTCTATAGGAGCTTTCCAGCTGACTTGAACACTTGTCATCCTGGAGAGAGGGCAGAAAGGTCACAAACCGCATACGAGGTAGACTAGAAGGCTTCTTACCCATGTTTCTGAATGAAGCAAAAAAAAAAAAATCTCAGTGATCCTTATAGGGTTCATGGATTAAATGTTAGCTTTCACTGAACGACATAAAAGGGATCAACGGTGGTAATAAAACCGTCTGTCCTTTTTGCTCTCCTCAACAACAACTAATTGAAAGTAACTTCAGAAACACATCACACAAAGTATTGGAGGCTTAGCTGCACTGATATAAACCAGCCACTTTTCTTAAAAGCTTCCTATCATGCTATCCATTTTCATTATAGAAAATTTGGCGCACATGGTCATTTTTCCCTTCTGACCTGTTCCAGAAAAGAAAAGAGAGCATAGTCACCATATTGAGCATTGACCTGAGAGTAAAGTCTCACCATCCTTCATCAAATTGTCTTAGAGGCACTAAGCTTAAGTCCTCTTTAGTGAATGAGGTTAGCATTCTTTGGCTTGAGCAAGTCAAAACATTCTGATTAAAATTTTTCTCTTGTGTTCTTCATGTCTCTGCAGAAGGACTGAGTTTTTCTCCTGTGTGAACTTGCTGTTCCTTTTATTTAATTATTTTGAAGTCTTACATTTCAGTAGTTAATTGCTGTCTAAAATACTTCGTGCTATTTATGTGGGGTTAGACTTTGTTATTTGAAATGTCATTATTTCCAGAATGAGACTTCTTTTTCTCCAAGAAATTTTTCTTTTTCATCTCAACTTTTCTCTTCAGGAGCAGCTGATTTCCTCCAGAGAGCCTAATTAAGTCTATTGAAACTAGTAAGAAAAGGGTCTTTCTGAAGAAATCTATAAACTGAAAAATCTTTTAAGAGAAATGGACTTACTTTCTTGTATAAACAATAAAAAGAGATTAACTCACCAGAAAACAGAGCTCAGACAATGAAGATTCTATGGCCATGCAGAAGGCTTAAAAGAATTCTTGAAATTTCCTTGTTCTGTGTCAGGAGTAATTCGAAATTTTCTTCAAACTAAAAATAAGAGCAGGGCATGTAACAAGCTGACCCGTCAGCATAATAGTTTGGTTGCAGAAAGCTTTGAAAAAATCACTGTTTCTTTGCTGGAATATTACTGAGCCATAGTCAATTAGCATTGAATTTTACTAGTTATTTTGTACTGTAGCCCAGTTTTGATTAAATAATAGGAGTGATCTTTCTGCTTCTTCATGCATCTGATGTGATTGTTTATTATGTTTGGTTTTTGTATGTCTTGCATGAACTGGTAGTAAGTTTTCCTCATAGTCAGTTAACCTACTGTCTATGCTGAGGTCAAAAACTGCCCAGTCCTTGTCAGGCTACCAAGAACTAGATGTTTTAGCTACAGCAGAATGTGTATGTTCACTACAAGTAAAAAGTCCTTCCTTTTGTATCCTCAGTTTTTATTTGCATGTTGTAATTTGACCTTGCTAGAAATGCCTTTGATTTCCATTTAGTACATACAGCTTGCAGAATGCAAGAAAGTGTTGAGTAAAGAGAGTAAAAACCCCAAGAAGCAAAGGGTAGTCATCTAGATGGTTGTAACAGGCATTTGAAAATTGCTTATTGTTTTTGAAGACTTTTCTTTACTGTTAGTTCCTTGACTATGTTTCCATATGGGTTTGAGTTTTTGGTAATTTTACTTTTTTTGTCAGAAATTACTTAAAATGAAAATTTACTACTGTATTGCACAGTTCAGTACCATCTACTTTAATGCATGAAAAACCGCTCTAGAGGAGCTGTGCAACACTGTCTTCCAGGGTGCAGTACAAAACCAGATTTTAGTGAGTACAGCTATGGCTTTTCCTATCAAGTTTTAATTATTTTTTTCTTTATGAACTTTTTTAAATTAAAAAAAAGTTAGACCTTTATAAAAATCAGTATGCTTTAACATGCTTAAAGTAAGATGAATGAAAAGTATTGTTACTCACTGAAGAAATGTTACACAGTGATGACTTTAATGGCCAAAGTCTCTTGGCTGATTATGGGATGGGCAAGAATCTATTTCTTATTCTGAAAGTTTCAAAGGGTTTTCAAGTCGTAACCTTAGGTATATTAGTCAGTGGAACCAGTAGAAGTTCAGGAATATAAAAGCAACAATGAGTAGCAGATGTCACATCCCTTCCATATTAATTGCCATATTCAGTTTGTATACATGGTTTCTTATATAAACAAAATTAATATATCAGTCTTACTGATGTCAGGAATATCTCAGAAATGGCTAGTCCAGATTTATTTACGCGATACTCTTGCAGTGTGGTTCCGAGGTGCCTCATTTTACTGCCGTAACTTCTGTGGTTCTCCAGTTCCATCCCGC
This sequence comes from Apaloderma vittatum, assembly GCF_000703405.1. Taxonomy (NCBI): domain Eukaryota; kingdom Metazoa; phylum Chordata; class Aves; order Trogoniformes; family Trogonidae; genus Apaloderma; species Apaloderma vittatum. The sequence goes on along the minus strand of NW_009713147.1, from coordinate 32,249 downwards.
CTCAGGACTTATGATAGAGGGGTTTTGGGCATCAGCTATCTAAAGCTTCCTGGATGGACTAAATACTTCCTTACATTTAAGAATCTGGCCTGTGGTAAATGCTATGACCAGAAAATCTTTTTACATTATAGTACTTAACAAGGATAATAAACATTTGAAAGCAGTCTGTCTGGTCTGCAGCCATCCCCTCCTGCAGAAAAGGTGCGGGTTGGCCTAGGGTGGTAAGGCTGGCTAGGTTTGCAGCTGGTCCTCCAAGTGAGCTGGAACAGCTTCCAGCAGCAACTGTCCTGCTTCTGCACAAAAGGATCCTTTTGCTTCTTCTCAGCCTGTTTGATCCTTTGGCCCCAGCAGTGGCCCATATGGCAAAAGAAATGCAAGTTGCTGGAATCCTGAGACAGGAGCTTCACAATTAACATTTCAGGCATTGTTACTTAGCCTGAAGTGCTTAGTGAGTGATACCATATCTTGCTCCTTTCTTTCTTCTTACTAATTTTCCTTGCAGATTAACCAAGGTACTTGCAAAAGAAACATCCTAATGAATCACGTCACATAAACTACTAATAATTTATTACAGAGCAGCTCCATGGCTGTTACAATACTCCCCAAAACATTACTGGTTTAGCAACTCTGTCAAAGGACTGGTGATTTGACATCTATTTCACATTATTTAGAAATACAGGGATATAAGAATGTAAGTGACTAATTTCTGAGATAATAGATTACAGTAGAAACATCCTACTTGGAGTTCCCTAGACTGCATATTTGTTTTTAAAACTTTGTTGAGAATTTTGTAATATCAATGCTTACACAATAGAAAGTGGATCATCTTTTCTTGTGCATGTGTCAGGATAGCCAGGCTCCTGTAATACCTGAAAATTTCCATTGAAGACAACTGATTGAAAACAGGGGTCTCTTAAAGAAAAAAAAAAAAGTCTATAGGGAAAACACTTCTGTCAAAATAACAGTTTTCACATATTCCAACAAGCTTCTGAGAATTTCAGCCAAAGGTAAAATGAAGAATACTTACTGGATTACTTTTGCAATGGTGAAAATGTTGCTTACTTAAAATAGAGTAAATTGCTCAATATAAAAAACAAGTTGGGAAAGAGAATAATGTTCAAAAAAGGATGATGCACCAGAAAAAGTTACTACCACTAGCATGTATATCATCATGAGAGAAGCATGGAGAAGCTTACTGTGAGGAACAAAGTGTTTCCAAGCTGTCAGTGTCAGTGGAAGGCAGGGTCAGTGATCTTAGGGCCCTTCTGGCAGCTGTTTTCCTGCTACACTTAGCAGTTTTCACCTGGTGATATGTATTCATTTCTGTTAGCCACAGAAAGCCACAGCAATACCAGCTACTGTACTTTACACTTGAGCTCACTTCCTGACAAACTTGTGACTCGCAGTGAGTCTAGAGCTTTTCATGGCAATTGATTTTGCTTAGTCAAACTCCGCAATTTTCATGTATGGCTCTTTTCTTTGACTTAATACTTAACTTTAAAACATGTGTGGAAAAAAAAGATTATCATTGCTCTTACAATTTCACCAATAACTCAAAATAGAAGAGAACAGTTTTATTCTTATTATAAAACTGTTAGGATGTACGTGCAGGTAGAGGTAAAACAATTTCTGTCTGAGGACTCGAAATGCATTTTAAAGGAAAAATATCTTTCTGAAAGCTGAAAATCTTTATTTTTCAGCATTTCTTTTGTGCTCTTAATATATAAGCATAAAAGGGCAGTGTAGAGAGTTTGATTTGTAATCAAGTACATTTAAAATGAGTGAAAATTCTTGAGCAGATATTCTATTTTTTTTTCTGAAGAGAAGAATTTGTACATTCTGGTTGAAATCTTTTTCGGAGGAATTAAAATGCACTTAAAAGGAAAGTAAACAGACATTTTCTAAATCATAGATCTTGTTTTGTGTGTACAGTAGTCATAAGACTTAATGGCAATCTGTTTTTCCTACTGGCGTTTTGCCACAAGATCAAAGAACAAAAATCTGCTGTATAGCTTCTCTGTCACTGATATTAACTCTAAAGCAACATATTTCAAACTTTCATCTTTCAGTAGTTTCATGTACATCTCAACAGAATTTCTTGAAGAAATATTTTTTTTGTTTAAAGTCAACATCAAAACAGTTTTCATTGACTCTTAACGGTTTGTTTATGCACTTTATCTGCTGCAGTGGTTGCAGTCCAGGCTATTTTAGTTTACGTGGAGGGCTGTGAGCAGACTGATGGATCCAGCAGCTGCAAATTACAGGATCAGCTGTCTGGAAGACTGAGTGAAGTTGGCAGTTGGCAGCCAAATGGGTACAACCCTTGTAGCCTAAGAAATTCCACAGTCAGTGCTGCAGGGTAGTCTACGAGAGGATGACAAAATCTTTACCTTAACGCCACTAGGAAACTGAGTAAAAATAAAAATGCCTAATGGATGTGTGAAATTAACAGTGACAATAAGTTGTTTTGAAAATGATGCTTTCTAAAAATCAGGCTTCTGATATGAAGGTATGTACTGATAAAAAAGGGTAAGGATTTCCATGCTTCCTTTTCTAAGTTGTGTATCACTGCCCTTGGCCTGGACCATGCATATTTAGAGACAGATGCCAATAGATAAATGCTGTTTTCTTATTACTTGAAAGTTACATGGTTTAATTTATCTACCTGCCACTTCTAGTAAGAACTGATGCTCATGACAACATTTAGGATATCTTGTGATACTACTGGTCTTAATTTACAAATACAAAGTGTAAAAAGGACAAATGACAATATTCTGCTTGTTTTGTTCTAGCTAATGCTAAATCACCTACAAGAAGTTAGGAAGAATGAAGAGAGTGAGGCTATGTTGTACCAGGTCTTGATGTTGAGCCTCAGTAAAACTGGGGCCTTATATAACATGACGTTTTTGTGCTGTACTTGAACTGCAGTAATTATTACAAGAAATTGTTGAATTCATAACTGTGCTAGATACCATTATTTAATTTTGCTGAATTATATGTAAGTCTAGACGTCAGGTACAGTAGTAAGAAAATGTTGTACGAGGTAATGCCGACTGTTTTTGATGTTCTATGGTTTTCTCTCAGTATACTGTTTTGTGCCATGCAAACGTAAAGAAAAGATGCAAGTAAATAGGTTGCAGCTTTATTAATGCTCTTCTGAGTACTTGTCGGCTCTAATGTATATGGCAAAAGTGATAATTTCTTTATAATCGTATTCTCTTGATAAAGGGCTAGCATTAGCCTTTACACAGCTATTCTTCTGTCCTTTGTCCAGCCTTCACCTCCTCCTCATCATGTGACTGTTAAAAGAAAACCACAAGGAAAGAGGATATCAATGGGGCCTAAGTTCTTTTTTCTAAACTTTATGTAAGAAGGACTTCCCACAAACCCAAGTCTAACCCGTTTTATCCAGGAACTTGGCCTGCAGTAAAATAATGAAATCCAGTTCTTCTGACGAGGGCTACAGACTCGGTTGAAAAGGAAGTCACCCACCAAAACAATGTTACGTGGTGCAGCGATGTCTGATATATGACCATGTGCCACGCACACAGACTCTGGCGTACCAGGGACTGCGGATCAATCGCTGGCAGTCACACAGGCTGTGAGTGCGCGTTCAATTAGATTGTGGCAGCGATGCTACCGCCCTGTAAGCACACAGTGAACTCAGCCTACTCTTGGCTGTCTTCAGACGTAGAGTGCACGTACAGGTGGGTGGCAGAGCATGTATGTCATACTCAACAGGACCTACCGAGCTTGTGCATGCACTGTGGACATTAGTCAAGGACTTCTGGACGTTGTATAGCTGGAGCTATTAATAGGGGAGTTAAATCACTTCATATCTATGCCTGACCCTGTTGCAAATTAGATGAGACTTTCGGAATGGTTCAATCAGATTTTCATCTAGTAGGAAGAGAAGGGGGGGGAAAAAACAAACAAACAAAAAAACCAAACAGCCCAAAAGTTCACATCATGTCAGCATACTTCTCAGCAAAGGAAAAAAATCCTTTCTATTGTCCCATGACAGTAAAGGCAGGACTACAGTAATAGTTCAATGCTATGCTAATTCCAGGCCAGAAGCAGGAGGCAGCTGATGATAAAGTCAGAAAATGGAGCTCAGAGTTTACATATAGCGAAAAGGTATGCAGGGACTTGATTTCCTTCCTGGCTCATTCAACCACTCGGAAAATAGCTTCCTGTCTTTTGGCCACCCACTCTTTCTAAAACCTGAATCCTTTAAGAGCTGGTACTTTGTTTGTCTCTGAGATGATACTCTGATCTGAACACATGAGACTATGTGACCTTTACTTAGGCATGGACAAGGTCAACCTTGGGTCTCTTCATGTTACTGAAACTGTCAGGAGTGGTTATTTATCTTGTTAGTACATAAAGCATTTGGCTGCTGTTATGCTCGCAGTAGTTTGTAAGTGCTTCAGACTTCGCATTTTGAGGAAAATGAGCAATTTATAAGACATGTAAAAATTACCAGCATATATCCTTGGATACGTGCTCCTTTCAAACCTCTAGAAGTGCTGGGATTTGTATTTTGGTACAAAATTTTCTGCGTTGTTGTGAAAAGTTTATCTACTTCAGAAATTTGATTTGTTTTAGTAGCTAATGTAACAGTAGCTCAAGAGAAAACTTGTTTGAAGTGTGGGACTGAATTCTTGATTTAGAGTATTACCTAGGTTAATTAGCCAATATTTTCAGTAGATTGTCTAACAATTGTCACGAGACGCTTGCTCATTGTTCATAGTTTCTTCTTATGGCTTCATGTTCTCAGCCTCTTTGAGAATTCTCATGGCAGTTGAATTCCGCATGTAATTGTGTATGGAAAACAATGAAAACTTGTTTTGCAAGTAGACACAAACTTAAGCTCATTCACACGAGTAGTCTGACTGAAGATATAAGTATTTTTCTATAGATTGAGTCTAAATTAGAAAGTTACTGTTACTGGTCAACAACCTATTTTTTAATGACTGAAATTAATATGAGACCACTTTTTGGCCAAGCGGAAAAAACAAGAACAACATCGGAGAAGTGAATTCAAACGCAAACTAATTCACTAAAAGTAGTATTTAAAATATTCGAAGCAACATAAAAATAGAGCTGTGCTTTTCAGTCCAGTTTCAGTTGCAACTGGATAAATGGGTAACAGTAACATTTTCCAAAGCTGGGAAAAGATTTTGCTGAAAGGTTTAGCTTTGTCTTTGTGTCTGTAGAATTAGATTAGAATGCTAACTTGGTAACTCGAGCATCCCTTTTCTCACCTGTAAGTGTGTGGATATTTGAAGCCCTGAGCATTTGCTCAGCTCTACGTGCTGCCAGGCCAGGCTGCATGTCTTGCGCTTGCAAACAGAGATGCTGGTTGTCACAACAAGGGGACTGAGGACAGAAGGGAAGAGACACTGCCTCTCTTTCAGGACAGCTCCAAAACTCTGCTTGTTGAAACTCCATTTCCTGTACAGTCTCTGGCATTTCAGAGAGATGCTCATGCAGGGGACTCGATTTAGCCGTCAGTGCTTTATTAAAACAAGTAACTGCTGATAGTACTTAACCATAACAGTTCCTCAAGGGCTAATGTTGTGCTGTCTGGTGTACTAAATTTATTTAATATTATCTTCTGATTTTATTTTGTTTAGTTTGTTACATACAATTACAGATTCAATAATTTGGCTTTACTTTCAGACTGAAGATGTCAAATCTGAACTGATAGAAATTACTGTACTGGATTATTAATTTAGAAAAAACCAGCTTTACTAATTTTCTTGTTATTCTACTGCTGTATCTTACTGCTGTATCATCAGATATTAGGTTTCATTGTAATTGTCTAATTGTTTTGATAGCAAATTTGAAATGAATCAAAATTAATGTTTATTCTTATTTTTACTGATGTTATGCATATGCTACCCCTAACCTAAGAAGGTCCCTGAATTGAATTAAAATAATTTCTTCATCTTTTTAAAAAAGTAATGTGTTCTTTTTTTAAAAGTACTAAGTGTTGGATTTAAAATATGCTATAAGATCCTCTAAATATATGCCACAGTTGTAGGAAAAAGTATTTCTAGGAGCTGGTGCTAATTTTTTCAGTATTTTAATCAAATTTCCTTACTTGTTTATAGCATACATTCTTCATATATTTTTCAAATAGAATCATTATGAAGCAGTGTTGTTCTCTCAATAATATTTGCCTAAAAATTCTTTAGTCTTGGAACTTATCCTTTCACAAAGAAAACTAATGCTAGATTGTAAATATTTTATACTGCATGCAGCACATTTTAGAAATCTGGAACATTATTTCTAAATTTGGAGGATACAATCTCATCCAGTTTTATAACCTGGAATATTTTTTTTTCTTCTGCTTTCTCAACACAACTATTCCCAGCTTCTCTGCTTTCCCTCTTTCTCCTTCTCCACCCACCTTCTTCTGTTCAATTTTGAGTCCAGACCAAGACTACGCAAAATTTAGTGCCCTCTCATCACAGCAATCTGCAATGGATCTCAGAAATAGTTTATCCACATCGAGTCTACCCCAGCCTTTTCCTCTACTTGGCTATAGAGACTAGATTAAAAGGTAAATTTTGTCCAAAACAATTTTGTTGATGATAGGAGAGATCCATTTCTTTGCATTTTAACTGGAGGTGAGAGGGAAGCAGAGAGGGACAGTGCCTGTGGCAATCTTATCACTCTCATTCCTATTGCTGTCTTCTAGGATGTCACTGTACAGTGTTAGTTTTTGGCTTCTGATTCATGTGATCTTGTTGTGCCATCCTTCTTTATCGTATGCTGTCTCTGTACTTACTGAGCAGTCCTGCCAAACAGGACAGCTGCTGGTTCAGTTGCTGTAGCGTTGCCATTAAAAAAAAAAAAAGGAAAGAGGGAGAGAGAACCGTGGATGTATTAATTACATTTACATTATCTGTCCTATCTAAAATAGTCTATTCTGTATTTAATAAAAAGTAGATTAAAAGTAGAGCTGATCAATGAAAGAACCATTCCTGTACCTAAATATCTACTTTATTTTTCCATTACAGGATATTTGTGAAGATATATCTGATCACGTTGAACAAATTCATGCTCTACTAGAGACTGAGTTTTCCCTGAAGCTTCTGTCTTACTCTGTCAATGTGATAGTTGATATCCATACAGTACAACTACTCTGGCATCAGCTACGTGTTTCTGTTCTGGTTCTGAGGGAGCGTATTCTCCAGGGACTACAAGATGCCAATGGAAACTACACCAGGCAGACTGACATTCTGCAAGCATTTTCTGAAGAGACTAAGGAGGTATAGTAACTGAATTAAATTTTGAGAATTTCATCTGTTTTTGAAGCATCCAATCTCTGTTGCACATTTAAAATTGCTAGGATGAAAATTTAAAGACAGCTTACTTCTAGATATTTGGCTAATTTTGTGTTTTAAGGGTCTACAGCTGATATCAGTTCTCATTGAACCAAATTAAAGCAAGTCAGTTTTCATAAGCATTATGCTAGTGGCTAGCAATGTTTTCTCCTTGTTGAACTATTCTTCATAAAGTATTAGGAAATACAAAGGTGTATCTGGTCTAAAGTCCTTGGTTGGGTCACTCATGAATTTAAGGCTCATATTGAAATAAAAATTCAATGTTTACGTGCAATGAATTCTTTATTAAAAAGCTTAGGCATTTCTCTTATTGCATACACGAACTTGAAACTTACACAATGTTTTCCAAATCTTTCCAGACTAGGTCAACATTACTTCATAACAGAGAGGATGGGCTTTAATTTGTTCAACTGGTAATTCTGCAATATGCCTCTAAACAGTCACACATTCTGTATGAGAAACAATGATGCATGAATCATACATTTTTTTGCTCTAACAGGGTGTCAAATTCACATACATGTAAATGATTTGTAAATCTGGATTCAGTTAACTAAAATTCCTTTTCCTTTGAATTCATCATTACTAAATTAGTTTAGTTAGAAGGACTCTACTGACTTAATTTTTGTAACTGAAAGAAAATGCATATTTTTAATAGATGGTAATTAATGGTTAATAGAAGATACCTTAGAGTGTAAAGGACTTTTCAGTTGCTGAAAGTCCTAAGATTTGGATAAAATGCTTTTGTTAGAATTAGATTTACAGAAAGAGACCTCCAGATCAATGAATGCAGTGAGATTCTTCAACTTGTGTTACAGAGGAAGTCGGAAGTCCCCTAAATATGTCTTGAATTTCAGATCACTTGACTTTAAACAGAACGTGCATATTTCTCAGCTCCTTGTTGGGTTTTATATTCGTGTCTTTTGTTCAACGGAGTGGGTGGTCCTGAAATCAATGCTCAGATATGCCTAGGCTTACCTTCTACACCCCCTCTTCCTGATGTTTACATACCTGCTGCTTCAGATTCAGTTTCTGCTTTGCTGTTGCTGGTAAACCTTCTGTGGAAAGTCTGAAGGAAAATCCATGTTTGTCTGAGTATCCAGAGTGGTGCAGTAGGGTGAAGTCATTATTTTATGACATCAGCGTGGCGATTTCAAGGCATAAGAAAGGAGCAGATTCAAATAGTAAGAAACAGGAAATGTCCCATCTGGATCTGGTTACAACTGCTATAAAAAACATCCCTTGGATACAGGGGGGAGGATTGACTGAGGAAGGACAGATTGTTTTCCACTGAGGAAAAAACATGTTGCCAGATACGCTTATATGGTAATAAAAAAGACAAAATATCCTTGCAAGTTTCTTTTTTTGCCAGTCCACCTAGAACATAAATATTTTATAAAATTAATGGCTAACAATAGCAAGGACACCGCTAATATTAATATCAAGTTTCTGCTCTAATGCTTGAATAGGTTCCCAGAAATTTCTCTGCATTTTTTGATCTTCAGTTAGTAATTCAACTTTTCCATTAGGTATAATGGTAATGGCTTTATCTGATGTATTTTCATGAATAAATAAAATGTAATGTAGACACAATTGTGTCTACTCTTATTTACCTTTTTTTTTTTTAGTGTTTCCCTTTCCCAGACAGAACTGTGTTGTGGGACTTCTACCTCATGATACAGGTATTATCTGTTAGGGATTTTCACGTGTATGTGATTAGTGAGGTTGTTTGAGCAAGCCTAAAAAATTTAGCTCATACACATAATCCTTCCTTGGAGAATTATTCTCCTAATTTTCAGTACTCTTTGGGGATTATGGACTGGGAATGACAGTTTATATTTTTCTCTGAAGATTGAGAAGTCGCCTGGTTTGAAATGAATAGAAGGAAACTTTCACATACAACAAAGATTTCTATTTTTGAACTTGATACTGTAAGATACTTAGAAGGGGAAAGAAATTGAAAAAATAAATGTGAAAACTAAGCAAAGATAGGAGGAATTATAACTTCTAGTTGAGGACATCCAAATGCTGCTCATGCTATGTGTGGAAGGGCCATGTATGTATATCCAGGTCTTATAGCCCAGCTAGAAGAATACGTTTAGATCTGATGCAGAGACAGGATGCTGGGTGAGACAGGAATTTGATCTGCACAAGTACAGCAAATGTTATGCTTTTCTGTAGTCGACGAATACATTTCACTACCTATCATTTCACAAAATGTTTGGCTTGTTCCTTAAGTCAGCTGTCTTCTGCGTAGTGATGAAGACCATATTTGACTGCCAGTGTTAACTGAGGACTTCCATGGAAGAAATGCCAAGGTTTCTTTTGTGTTCAGTGAGACAGGCTCATCCTGTTAATAGTCACAACTTGCTCAGTTCATAGACTGCATAGTTGATCATGGCACAACGGTCCAGCCTGGGCTATATTTACACTGTAGCTGTAATGCACATAAATGTGCACAAGCTATAGCCTCAACATAATGAACAGGGGTAACACTGGTAGGGTAGCTACCAAAACATGAATATGTATGCCACAGGCTGTACTGGCTTGGTTAGGAACCCAGCTCCGTAACTGAGCAGGGAGTAGCTGTGCGTTTGGCTCTCTCAGCAGTGCCGTACTGAATAAGATGCCAGCAGGAAAGGGCACAAAAGGTTTTATGGCTTGGAGGAAGCAGAGATATCAGTGAGGCAAGTAGCCTGCCATGATGGAGATGCCAAATTAAGAAAATACTTTTTTATAAAAAACTTTGGAGTGTTTATGTTTTGAAGGGCCATTTTTCCTTCAGGAATGACTCGGAGATAGGTAAGAAGGAAAGAAAAAGAGACTGGTATGCAGCCTGTCTTCTGTGCAGCTGAACCCAACCTCGGAGTTTTATTTCACAACTGATAAATCCAGGAAATAAGGAAAAGAGCAGTATAAAGCTATGTTAAAGTGCAGCAAATCCTGATATTCTCAGATGGTGAAGTAACAAAAGAAATACCTTACAAATTAAATTAGTTTGTTTAAAAGAGTAAAAAAAAAAACAAACCAAAGTGAAATTTTGCTGCTTTAAGTATAAATACGAGAAGGTATTGGCCACATCCTACAGAGCTTTATAGGAAGTTTTACTACGTGAAAAAGATCAAATATTTTGAACAAAGGTAGCCTATTGGTAGCCATGCAAATAACTAAATGTTAGTATTTTTAAAAAATAAATGCACTAATAAAGCCATGGTAATACTGGCATTAAATAATGCTCCTCTGAAGCACACATTTAAGAGGCTGCTTGGAAAATGACCAAGCAAGATGGTTTAATGCATGTGATTGTAAAATTTATTAATGTTAATAAACACATTTTTAAGAGACGAAGGAATGGAGCTCATTTCTCAGAAGAAATGAAGGCCTGTAGGGCCTTGGAAAGGGTTTTGAGTTATACATGGTTTTACAGTTTCTAATCTTTTCCTGAGATTAGAAGGAAAATGCAGCTGTAGTACTGATCATTGTTTAGTCATTATTTTCCTCTAATAAATGCAACTCCACAACATAAATTTGACAGATTTATAGAAACTTCCCCTTTTAATTCAGGACTATTGACAACGTGCAATTTGTGGCGCAGGTTCTGTATCTGGATTGTGTGTGCTAAATAAAAGGTATTTCCAGCGTCCAAGATTATGGTTGATAAATAACTTTCTAATCAATCTTTTTTTATAAGCAATATTTTTTGCTGGAGGATTTTATGTTTTTACTTTGAGTAATGCAAGTGAGGTGGACAGTGTACAGAGCTCAAATAGTATATGTTTACAGAATATGGCAAACAGTAGCCCTTTTTATTGAGACTGCTTTTGTTCAGATGAAAAACCAAGTGGTTTATTGTGACATGAAGAGATTATTGTACCTTCTTCAGGCATGATGCCTAAGGTCCTTAAACTAGAGATGTAGGCACTGTAGTGAGACAAGCTGTTCCAGACAATAATTCAGACAGGCACCTATTGTGGATACTCAAGAGTTTGCTTTAAAGCAACTCTATTATTAAAAAAACCTATCCTGTGAAGAAATATCAGTATATTGATTAAGGCAATTAAAGTTAGAATCCTAAAACATGAGTTTCTGCCCTTTTTAAAGCAAGCACTTGGGCTAGTGTTGGCATTCTATTATATTAAATTCTGCTTTTCAGTTTCTTTTGTCCAGCTGACATGCTTTACCAGTTTTGTTTCTTCTATATAGCTTCATGGAGTTATGTAAGATGTTCACCAGTGTAAGCAAGAATCAAAATTTTCAGTATTATTCGATCCCATATTCAGGTTTCAGATTATGTGCTCAGATCTGAAAACAGGTGAGGCCTGTCTAGGTGTTAGAACATTAAATCATCTACTTAAAAATTTGCTTATAAACTGTTGATCAAACATTATTTTCCTGTGATTGTTATGTATCAGGCTACTTTTGGATCTTAATGTAGTTAGATTTTTTTTTCTAGTGTTCTTCAAATAAGTGACTAAAATATTTATAATATCTACAAAATACTTATGTGGCTATTTCTCTGTTGATAATGCTACAGAAACGAAATGTAGCTAGCAATCTTTGTCTCATAAATACAGGAATAAACGTCATTTCTAGTTGATGCTTGGAAAAACATTCTGGTGATCATCTGGAAGATTGTAGTGCAGCATGGGTTTCTGAAAACACAAGATTAACAAGGTGGCTGATGTACTCAGCAGTCCCCAAGATGCCCTCCCTCATGTCTGAGGTAGTTAACACAGGAAATACTATGAGTCTGCTGCATGAAATTTCTGAGTCTCCCCCTACATAGTAAGCAGAACTGAGAGCAGAATTTAAGGGGGAGAATGCCAACATAAAAGTGAGTTGCTATTTTTAGGTAACGTGCTGCACCAGACAAAAGCTAAATATTTTTAATTGCCAAATGTGTTACAATGGTTTGCTCATCTACAGGGTACTGCAAGAACAGGCAGATCGGTGATGAATGCTTTTTCTAGATGTTACTTAGTGAAACGTAGAAGCTGGTGGTTTGTTACTTTGTGTAAGCTGTATGTTAAAACTAATCTAAATTTCTTTGTCTGTTTCAGGATCGTCTTGACTCTTTAACTGAGGTTGATGATTCTGGACAGTTAACCATCAAATGTTCTCAAAATTACTTGTCACTGGATTGTGGTATTACTGCATTTGAACTATCTGATTACAGTCCTAGTGAGGATTTGCTTGGTGCTCTGGATGATATGACCTCTGGCCAAGGGAAAGCAAAATCGTTTGAATCTTGGAACTACAGTGAGATGGATAAGGACTTCCCAGGACTTATCAAAAGTGTGGGTTTACTTGCAGTAGCAACTGATTCCATTACTGCCCAGAGTAATGAAGCATTAAATGAGAAAGAAATCCATGTACCTCTTTCAGCAGAAGACGGAGAAGAAAGCAAAGACTCACTTGTATCTCCTTCTGTGAATTCCTCTCTTTCTAAAGAACCTTGCTCTGAAGATAGCATTTTACCTACTGACAGCCAACCAGTTCACACAGTAAACAAAGTAGAATGCAATCCTCCACAGCACACCGGTGAAAAAATCAAACATTCTCACTGCGAAAACTCAACTCCTAAGAGGTCCATAAGAGACTGCTTTAACTATAATGAAGACTCCCCTACGCAGCCTACGTTGCCAAAAAGAGGTCTGTTTCTGAAAGATGATGTGTTTAAAGATTATATGGAAGCCAATGATTTAAGAAGGCAAATCTCTCAGATAGTTAAAAATGAAATGAGTAGAAGTACACCCTCATTGTTAGATCCACCAGACAGGTCCAAGCTTTGCCTTGCTTTACAGTCATCCTACACCAACAGTCCATCTGCAGTTAGTCAGTCATATGATTGCTTAAATAAAATAGGTGATGAAAATCTTGAGTACACAATAAATAATCACTTTAAGGACAGTCCCATAAATCTAGGAAAGTCTTCTTTCTACACCTGTAAAGAAAAATCAAAGAACAAGAAATCTCATGATGCTCCAGAGAAAGTGAAAGCTGGCAAAACACCTGAAGGTATGTGTAAAACAGCTTCACCAATACAAGTCAAAAAAAGGGGACAATCTCTACGGAACGGAATTACTTCTTATAACTCTAAGTCTCTGGAGGAGACAGAAACAGATTCTTCTGCATCATCAAATTCTTGTAACCAGAGTGACCCAAACAGGCAATCACAAGGTAGAACTGAGGTTTTTAGTTCACCAACACGTAGCCAAAAGAGTGCTTCCTCAGCTGATTCGGAGCTTACCAACTCATCACCTCTTCTACTGAGAAGAAAGAGTAATAAAAGCTTCTCCTCAACAGCAAGCTATACGCAAAAAAACAATAAAGATGGTGAGGTCTGGTATGGATCTGATGAATATTTAGCACTTCCTTCACATCTCAAACAGACTGAAGTATTAGCTTTAAAACTAGAAAACTTGACAAAGTTGCTGCCCCAAAAGCCCAGAAGAGAAACAATTCAAAACATTGATGACTGGGAACTGTCAGAAATGAACTCAGATTCAGAAATGTATCCAACATACCAAACAAAAAAGCACAAAAAAATGGGTAGAATTTCACCAAGCTCTTCAAGTGATATAGTATCATCCTTAGGTGACAGTATTGAATCTGGGCCTCTCAGTGATATTCTCTCCGATGAAGATCTTTCTATGCCTGTATCTTGCATTAAAAAATACATTGAAGAAAAGTCAGAAAGGACTGCTGTCACTCAGCCCACTGAGAATGAGACTTGTGCCTCAAATAAATCAGCTTTAATCCATCAACTGATGCAAGATATACAACATCAAGAGAATTATGAAACCATATGGGAAAAAATTGAGGTAAGGCAGTAATCCTGTGTTCTTCTGCTCTGTTCTTGATTAGCCTATATATGTAGATGGAGCTGTGGGCAGGGGTGGAGTTGCTTTCTTGTTTTCTTTTAATGATGAAAGTAGTCTTATCTTGTGGCTGCTAGAAGTAGAGAACAGCACTGACCATTGTAATTATAATAGACTACAGTTAACTTCAACTATACTGAATTTGCCTACATTATTTTAGTTATACTAGAGCCTTTACACTTGTCAAAACATTATTTTATCAAGAGAGTTTCTCTTTGCCAAGATCAGGTTCATAAGTTATTTTTAGGATGAAGTGAAAAATAAACATTCAAAACTCAATGATCTTTGTTGTATTTGAATGAAGTTATACTTAGTATCATCTGCCTATTTTCTTTATAAAAAAAGAATTGCTTTAGTCCAAGAATAGAGGAGTAATTTTCTTGATTCCTATCATATCATGTACAATAACCACATTTCTTTTAATCAGTTCTCTTCCCTTGCAGTGATTATTTTCCCTCCAGTATTAGCAGAACTAAGCATGACTTTTTTTTTTTTACTTAAATAATCCTAAATAATGGCAAAGTAACAGTACAATGAGCTAGAGAAATAATCACAATATGCTATCTTATTAAACTTCAGATGAGATAGGATTTCATGCTTGGTCTCTGGTATCACTTCTTCAGAAGTACCGCTTATAAAGTGGAAAAGTTTGCAGTAGTTATCACTAAGAGAGACCTTTTTGAGAAAAAAAGCTTTGGAAAGGGAGGTGAATTTGAATGAATAATCAAATAAGGACCTAGCCATCTCAACAGTATGGTTATTAGCTTACATTCATAGTAAGTTTTTGTTGCAGTTTTCCAATGATTCTGTCTTCCTGGCCATTGTAGAGAACTCTCCTATTCAGAACAGTTTGTGTGCATCATCAATATACTTTAGTAAAATAGCTGTCAGAAAAGAAAGTTCCGTGTCTACTAGATTTCAAAATCCTTTAAAATTCATGACATATTTATGAAAGTGATTTGGCATCTAAGTGCCAAATGTGGTATCTGCATTATCTTCTATGTTACCAAGCTCCGTAAAAGCTAAGAAAAAAGGACTTAGTTTTATAACTTAGTTTATAACTTCAGTATGGGCTTTCGATGATGTGTAATTTCAGTAACTTTTGAAGACATTGGAAGTATTAGGACTAGGAGAAAAGTAGCAGAGCTAAGGATATTTGAGTATAAAGTGAAGGTAGAAAATCCAGAAAAAAAATTCTTCTTAAAGGAGAAGCAGCAGCTGTCAGCCTTGAAACAGTCAGCTCTAAAGGGCAGTGCTTAGTGATTTGAGTTGTTCCATTCTGATGGTTGGGGTTCATCTTCTGGACTCTGATGAAAAGAACCATCTTCATAAGTGCAAGCTGTTTCTATGCTTATGTTTGTGTAGCGCTGAAAATTGGTTCGGATGAAGCTGACAGATACAGAGCCTCTCATTCTGAGCAAACAACAAATCCCATCAAAGCGGTCTGTGAATGTGTAAGATGCTGTCTTTCAAATGATACTACAAAAGCCTGTTCAAGGAATGGAATTGTGAAGTGTTTAGGTACCAGCTCCCTCCACTAGATGCTGACCAGCATCCTTTTGGCAAGAAGCAAGTGGCAGAGAAAAACTTTTTGCGTCCCCCTCTCGAATCATCATGTTAATTTTTCTCAAACTTTTTGAAAGGGTAATTCTCTTTTCTGGAGTCATCTGCCTTTGTGTGGTTCCCTGCAGCTGCAGTTCAATCCTACCAGGATGGAGGAGTAGGAACCAGCTGTAACAACTGGCTGCAGCTGTAAACACTTGCCTTTTCTCCGCACCCATCCTCTCTCTCCTCACCTCCTCTGGAGAGAGGATTGAGCTCCTGACAGCAATTAAAGATAGATAGCTGTTCTCTGGCCAGAGTGAACCCTTCCAGCTAGTTTTTACAGCTACTGCTCTTGTCCTTGAGGACCTTGGCTTCAGCTGACACTGCTTTTTCTATAATTTCTCAGTGTTCCTGGGTGTGATGAATGTGTGGGAAATATTGATCATAGAGTTTGAAATTGATCTTATGAGGCATGTTGTGGGAAGGGGCTTGGAGTAGAAGGGCTTTAAACAGAAAGAAGACCAGATGCAAAGATCGCCTCTAGGATGAGAGATAAGATGCTAGCTCGGTGATCCATGCCCTTAAAAGCAGCACACAAAAAGTTTCATATTTATTTCCTGTAGAAAGATGTATGCTAGCTATACTAAAGGGCTTGAAAGTGTACTTCCTGAATGGTGAATACAAATAATCAAAAGTTTTGAAATGTTTTGCAAAGCAATTATAATATTCTAATATTTTAAAGAAATATAAGGTTTTCTCAAGCTGCTTATTTACTTCATTTTCCCCACTATTGCTAGTAATTATGTATTCTGCTTCTAAGACTAGTAAAGAGCCAATTTTTCAGTACAAGAGCTCTTACCAAGGTAAATCTTGCCTCACTAACACTATGGTGCCTTGATGAGGTATTTAATTTGACTTAAGTAATAGAAAGATAGAAAATTCTTCCCTTATGTGATGCTATGAAGTATTGTAAACAAACTCTATCTAAAAATATCTTATGTGTGTCAGAATTGAGTCCATTCTTTTGCTAGATCTCCTGTTTCGTAATTCCCTATGCAGAATATCAAAAGTGGGCCATTGTTTTTTAATTATCATAATTTGACATTTTTATTAATTCTATTATTTAATTAAAAGTCTGCAACTCGGAAAGGAGTTTCCTAATTGCATGAGCACAAGTCTTAGAAATAATACAATAGTACTTTTGTTAATAGTAGTTTTGTCACAAGACAGATCTGAAATGAGAACTTAATTAAATACAGAATAATCATGGTCATGGCCATTAGTAATCCAGTTAAAATGCTGAAAATGTCTAGCCTAGTATATTTTATTTACTGAGATTGTAAACCAAAACTAAAATAACTCAACCCTTCGTTTTGAGATAACAGCCGCTTAGAAATGACTGGCAACCTCAAAATCATTGAAAGTTGTATTTTAGCTAGGTAGGAATGCAGAGAAGGAAGTTTCAGTATATAAATTTGGTAATATCTTGATAGTAAGAAATGTGTTGAACATATGCTCAAGCATTTATTGGAAGCCTTATTAAATTCTCAGTTATATGGAGGAAAACCATCTGCAGAATCCGATAAAATGTTGGTTTTTCATACCTGCAAATTATGCAGATGTCCTTGCATGGCTGTTGTTATGCTGTTAGCCTATCAGTCTACCTACAGATGGAATTCTGCTTGACTGGCCCATTCACTGTTACATAGGCTCACTTTCTTGCTTTGCAATAAATCCTGCATACTCTTGCCATATTTTGCCTTGCACTGTAGCTAATTCTTTGGCACAGGCTTCTTATGCCTTCAGCACTGGGTACCTCCATTCTGGGCTACAACACAATTTCTGTGGCAGTTCCTTTGTACGTTTCAGAAATTATTTTTTGGAGTTTAAAGTGAGAATGAGTAATACCAAATTCTGAATGTTCCTCTTCTTGTTATAGTTCAACTTTTAGTAGCTACCCCAAATAAATATTTAGAATGCAGATTGAGCTCTGTAGTTTCTGATATAGTAACTGAAGGGGAAAAATCTATACCAATATCATTCGCACAAGTAAAATGAATGGTCTTCTTTGCTGTGAAAAGATGGTCAATTTGCTAGTTCTCATATGTAACACTAGACCTCTGTAGTAACAGTTTCAGAATGCCTTAACTTAGTTTTCTTGCAGAGAGTAAGCCTTTTCCTTGAAATCATACCAATAGCTGATTTTTCTTCCCCCATTTCTACATGGAAACTGAAAAATTGGAAGAAAAAACCTGACCTTGGGCTGATATAATGACAGTGCACTTTCAATCACCTTGTGTGAATAAAATAATAACAATAAAAACCCCCAAACTTGTTCAGGCTGTTTTATCTCCTTCTCTAGAAAGCAATACTGGATTGAACTATACTGACATCCTTCTCTTGTAATCTGTGGTCACTGATAACCCATCTACTTGATTTTTGAGGGCACTATTACCAAAGGTAGAAATATAACCATTTGTAGGACACTCCATTTAAATGAAGATATGTTTGCTTTACTGGCCTCAGGATTAATTGTATGGAGCAAATTGCTGATTTTTTTCCTGTTTTACAAACCTCTAGCTTGTTTTATCACTGATTCCATCTCTGTAAAAGGCAGCTGAATCTCCTCTGCAAGAAGCAATTTGATTTCTATCGATCCCGTCTTCTTAGCTAATCAGTTTTCATGAATTTGCCCTCATCTCCGTTGGCTATGTGTTGTGTTTCGAAAGCCCATTCAGCCTTGAAGCTGGTTACCCACCTTCTTGATGTGCTCAGGGGAGGAAATAATACTGCTCTGAATGTTTTTCTGCTGTGGGTCAGAGTATGCCTCAGGGATCTGACAGCAAAGAGCCAAACAAAAGGTTTTACTGCCTTCCAGGACCAAGTCAGGGACCCCTTCACCCCTGTGCAACCATTTATCCCCACTGAAATGAAGATGCCTCAGTGGAGCAGAGACTAAAGACCCCTTTTCTAAATTATTGCAGTAATGGGAGTAATTTTCCTGTCTAGGATGAACTAAGGACCAGTGCAATCCACAACAGAGAGTGCAATACCAGAGCTAAACTTAATAATGTGACAAATAACTTGTGTGTTTGAGTGAGAAAGATTTAAATTTTTAGATATAGTTTTAGGTAGTCACAAAAGACAACTAAAGGTGACTAAACGGTAGGGTTCTGCAAATGCTTAATAGGCTTGGTAGAGCACGTTTGTATTGGAGACATAGCTGGGAGTCCATCTGGGCAGTGGAGAGCCAGTTTGTTAGAAGATATTTGGAGAACTGACAAGAAAGGGAATCTGTGTTGAAAGGGGATTGAAAGGGGACCGAGTTGCTTCTGGGCAGAGAATGGACTGAAAACACACCAGTGTAGTTAAGGGAGATGCTGGATTGCTTTAGGGGAAGCAAAGTTTATTTGTGTTTGCAGCCGATTTTCATCATTGGCAGTAAAGCGTACATAAAGGCCAAATGAGTTTTGGGCTGTGGGGCTAAGGCAGTGGAAAAACAGGAACTGATAATGCTGACATGGCTTGGTAACAAAGAAAAAACACAGGCCTGAAATCGGTAACGACAGAACTGGTGGAAAAAGCTTATTCTATGTTATCAGATAAAGGATTTTTAAAGTGTTGTAGTGCTTCCCTCAGCCCTCTTGCTTTCAATAACTTAGCAACAGTGCTTCTAATACTGATGATCTTAAATGGATTGTATATTTTTTTCTAATAGAGAGAGTGCTTGCCAAAACTTGTTCATCCTGAATCTTACTTATACTGCTTCATACAATTTAGATAAAAATACTGCTCTTGGATGATGATCACTTACAAAAAACGGTAAGTGAAACAGGTAGCAGATCCAGAAATTCCTTGGCAGCTCTGCAGTTTTCTCAGCAGACTTGTTTTGTGCCGTATAATTGAAAATGTCACTTCACATTTTGTACTGATAATCAAGTTTGTGCTTTCTTGTTTTGAGTTTGATGATACTCCCCTGCTTTGAAAGCCCCTCCCTCAGTTTTTAAGCTGGTTAAACTATTATTGAGCAGTCATGCAGTATATATATGGAACTCTCACTTTCACACAGACAAATAGTTCTCTACTAGAAGTTGATACTGAAATACAGTGAACCTCCTGTTCCTCCAAAATACTTAGTTCCTAACAGTTTGCTCGAATTCTAAATGGCTTCTCCAAGTACATTGACTTTTCTTTGGCATTTGCTTTACCAGAAATAGTGTGAGCAAGCTTGTCACCAGCAATCTTTGCAAAACTAACAACTTCTATGTAAGCTCTGCAAATTATGAATTTGTAACTTTAAATCTAAAACGGACTGTGGGAATACATCTATTGTGAAGCATATGCTTGTTCAGAACTGTTTTAATCTTTTGCATTCGATATCTGGCAAGTCATTCTGAATAATTTGAGGGGGGAAAAAAAAGAGAGAGGGAGAGAAATGGAAAAAAATCTGAACACAAATAATTTTAGTAGCGTTGATTTGAGGGTATGTTTTTAATAATATTTAGAACTGATTGTGTAGGGGATATGGCTTACATCTGATGTGAGACCTTTGGTTGCAAAAAGCCTCCTGATTCTCTTTTTGTATACATAGTTGGATACCACATCTCATCCCAGGGATGCCTACTAAGAGCTTAGATGATCTGAAGAACAGCTGCTTTGCAAACATGATTCTGTGAGCCCTCCTATCCTAATGCAGTCAGATCAACTTTAAGTGACCATTGGCTTTACAACCCAGAGCCATATCTTAATCATCTGTATCACAGCCTTGTTATAAGACTGCAACAGAGCCATCCACATTATTTATTTGTGAACTGGAAACTGTCTAGAAAATGGTCAAGGATTATTTCTTACCTTCCAGATCTCTACTACTAGGCAAAAGGGTGTAGGCTCACAAGAACTAGTCTTAGGAGAAGTGGCTGAGGGAACTGGGGTTGTTTAGCCTGAAAAGGGGGAGACCTTATCGCTCTTTACAACTACCTGAAAGGAGTTTGTAGTGAGGTGGAGATTGGTCTCTTCTCCCATATAACAAGTGATACAACAAGAGGAAATGGCCTCAAGTTGGACCAGGAGAGGCTTAGATTGGACATCAGGAAAAATTTCATCATCAGAAAGGTTGTCAAGCATTGGAACAGGCTTCCCAGGGAACTGGTGAAGTTTAAAAGACACGTAGATGTGGTGCGCAGTGAACATAGTTTGGTGGTGGACTTGGCATTACTACATTAATGGTTGAACTCAATGATCTTAAAGGTCTTCTCCAAATGGAACAATTCTATGATTCTATAAGATGGAGAGAGGGAACGGTAAGATTGCAAGAGATGAAATTCTTGATCTCACGGTGATAACTGGAAGAGCTAATCAGTATTGACTTTAAGGTGATCTTATGATCAACTCCTTTCTACCAGTGCAGAGACACTTTTTATGTCTGGGATTGTTCAGTGCTTTCAGTTCTCTCATAGAGATAAAGGCACTCAGAAACCACCAAAGTAGCTTTGGAAGCTTTCAGCGATGGCAGTAGCTTTCAAAACACAGACAGTCAAATTGCGATTGGGAATTTACTTCAGAGTGCGTATGATAGTTTAAGAGGAATATTCTTGTCTTATTCAGAACGGAATCCTCTATAACTGCTGTCTTATGGAGAGCAGGTACTAGGGAGAGGATTGGTTATTTATGGAGACTTTGAGACCACTTCTGAGCTACTCTGTCTAACTAGTTACGGTGTTGATTTCAGGACTCCTTAAAGTGCCACTATTATTAAACGGAAAACTAAATTGAATTAAGAATTGTGGTTTCTAGTATTCTCTTAAATAAGGTAAATATGGAGGGATGAGAGAGAATGTTCATTACTTTATATTTTTATAGTGATGTAAAGTCTAGCTGTTCTGTTATATAATATACTTAGGATCCTGGATTCTTATGTTTTATGTATCTTCTGTGAGGAGGTACAGGATATTCCAGAAAGATACAGTATACTAAAATGACTATACTCTATTCTAAATATTTAATTATTTAAATAATACATTGCTACTAACTTCCACCTAAATGAAATTCCAGTCTATCTACTGTTGTTTACACATCATTGCCTTAAAACATGTACATGCTGGAGATGAGTCAGAGTAAGAGAAATGATCAAGGGTCTAGAGAGGATTAACCTGAGAAGAAAGATCAAGCCCACTTATGTAAGATTATTGCATAACTCCTCAAAATATGTTCATATCTTTTTGTTCTTGTGCATCTTTATATATTTTGACAGCAACTGGTTTTTGTTCCTTCATCCTTTCCAGTATGTTGTGATCAGGAATGAAACATTAAATCATGCTGACTCTTAAATCACAGTTGTCATCATCAGGCATCAGAGTGAATATAATTTGTGGTAAATACAAACACAAAACTGTCTTTCAGAGGTTTGTTTCAGACTGTCTATATGATTACACAGTTAGTTGAAAGTTATGTTGAAAGTAAACAGAAAGTTGTTTTCTTGTCCTTGTTTTCTGTTTTGGAGCTGAGATGATAATCAACTGAGTTGTCCTTAGCAAATCAAGCTACAATCTTATCTGAATATTCCTTTTTTTTTTTTTTTTTTGGTAAAGACTTAATATGAACACTGACTGCTATATGTGTAAACGAGATCTAGATTTGCCTCTGATTTCCCTTGGATGGTGTTTGGAATCTCTCCAGGCTGACAGAGGGAGAACCAACAAACAGATTTTTGGTAGCAGACAGTGTAGATGTTCAAGTCAGAGTAGCTTAATATTACTAATTGCTTTTTCCCTACTGATGCCAGTATCTGATTGCATGATTGTTTCCTCGTTGTGCTGTGTAAGACTAAAGACACACAGAGTAATTTAAAATGCTAATACTGCTGCATACTAGCAGCAATTGAACTGTAGTAGCTAGCATAAAATCGGCTCAGGTAGGCCCAAACTAGGGTCAACCTCATCTATGGATTGCAGTGCAAATCTCCTGCAGCTCTGCTGAGGTACAAAAAAGCCCCCCCCAAATAGTAACTTTGCTAGAAACAGAAAAGCTTCTGGGGTTAAAAATAAAGAATGAGAAGACAAAAGAAAAGAGACCAGAGGTTGTTTTTACTTTATTCTGTAAACATATTCATATTTTGGGATAAGAATAGTAAGTCAGAATTTATGTCTAAACAAACGCCCACTAGAAACCACTGAAAAAAGAAACTAGGTAAAGGGGAAGGCAGATGAATTAGGAAGGGGAAAAAAAAGAAATTAATAGAGGAACTATTAGTAGTAAGATTTCTTTGGAGACTGTAGGTGAAGAACGAATTTCATAACAGGCGGCTAAACTAGGAAACTAGAGGAATAATAATGGACTAAAGAAAAGGGGTGGTGAATCTAAATCTCTCCTCACTGCTGCCATATGTAACAAATAGTGGCAATCACCATTTTCCCTGGTTTTAAACTCAGAAATCTTAACTGCAAAACAAGTTAATGGGTCAAAGAATTGTAATCTCTCTTGTGAGATGACACACTTAACCTCTTCAAACCAATTAGCCTCGAATAATAGGAACTGCTGACTTAAGCATTCTGATTTTTAGAGGGAATTGTGGTCATTATATCTTAAGTCATGCCAATCATATAGCAGAGGTCAATATATGTAGCAATTACCCACAAGCAAACAGCATCTGTTCTATTTTGCGAGAAAGTGGGGTTTTTCCTGGTTGGAAAACTTTTAGACGTGGTGATATATGGCCCTCTTGAGGCCAGAACTTGTTACTGCATCTCTCTTGTAGACTAATTTCCTTCTCAAATGAACGAGACTTTACAAATGTAGTTGTTAGAAACGCAGGGATTAAATAAAACATAAACTAGACTCTATCCCCCTCACGGAGATCTTTTTTGCTTGAGTGTACTCTCCAACAATATATTTTTTTGCTATGTATTTTATTCCAACAAATTTAATGTTTAAATATTGTTCTGTTTTTAAAAATAACATGTATATGTTAATTATTAAGCTTAAAAAATATATAACCTACATGTGCACCTCTATAGATTTTGAGAAATACATAAAAAAGATAAACGCTATCCTCTGGAAAAAAAACGTTATGCCCCTGCAAATATAACCTGGTTTTATTATTACTTAGAGAACTATAGTTGTATCATTTAAACAAGCAGTGTTTAATCCTGTTTTGTGACCATCAGGGTAAGAATATAGTCACTTTGTTCCTTTATCTATGACTTACTGGCTAACTTACTGCCAATGTTATGTAAAAAAAAAAGATATTTTTATTGCTATTTATATAAAAGGCATGGAAAATCTCACGTAATTTGCTGCCATTGAATAAAAGTATGCAATTTGGCTAGTTTCGTTCTTTTAACATAATTTTTTCTTTGTCTGGGAAAAGATAAAATTTTTAGAACTGCACAAATCTCTGCTTAGTTGACAGCATGCAAAGGGACACTGATTTCAGGCTACAGGAGCACCCCTGGTGTATGCTCACCTTTCAAGGAATTAAATGCTGGGGAATGAGGTTCATTTCTAGCAACTTTGAGATCAAAAGATAAAGAAATGTTGGGACCAGTTAGGGTAGGTGCCAGTGTGACTCCAATCAAGTGGCCTCGGGAGCTGCCCCGTTGCATGTGCAAGGCAGCAGGTGACCATGGGCAGAAATAACAGCTGCACAGGAGCATCCCACCCCTAGTCTGCTGCCTGAAGCCCAAATACTCAGGGTATGCAAACCAAGGAATGACGGTCATTCATAATTGTCTTCTTCTTCCAGAGCAGAATAAAGCTGTACACTCATATATTACAGAGGCCGTTATATGGGAAAACTGCAAATGGAGATTAGTTCATCTTCTGGATGCAGTTCAGCTCATAATCGATACATACATTATCTGTAAAACAATCTGAAAATAAGGTATGTTGCCAACACAGCATTTAAAATAATTATATGAAGAGGCAATGCAGTACTTCCAAGTACCCTTACATCATTGTAAGTTTCTTCAACATCAGTATTTTTAGAAAAAGCTCATCAGACAACTAGCTTCACTGCAAACAAAGATATCGATTAGGGACTCACATTATCCACAGAGTTTGGATCAAGACTGCTGCATATCAAACATTTCATAGTGAAAGAAAGGAGATAGTTCTGATCAGGAGATTCAAATTTAGCTTTATTTGCAGAATAACTAATAAATTTGCTCTTATAAACAATAGGTCCTGAACTAACTTCTGCATTTTCTATTCTAGTTTAGAGATGCTCCGAGTGGACCAAAAAGGAAATTTGGTAGTGTGAAATAGATTTGAAAATGCTGCAGCATTGTGCTACTATCCTTTAAACAGGACATAGCTACTTATTTTTACAGAAGACAGGCCCTTCTCCTGTGCTGTGCTCAGGGTCCCTCCAGAATCCAGACACTCCTTCCAGCTCCTGCTACAGAGGTGAAGTCCTCCTCTGAAGGTTACCAGCATCTTCTTTCTTGGCTCAGGCAGATTTATTTGCTGTTCTTGACCTTCCCTTGATACATCACTGGCTACAAATTTCTGGAGACATTATGTTCATAACTTGCTCCTTGGCTTACCAGCTGAGTGAAGCAAAAGTATGTGACCTAAACACATTCACATCCCTTAGCTGATCTCTAGATACGGCAAGTCTTTGACTTAGGGCCACATGAGAGTATAATCTAAAAAGGCCTCAGTTTAGGATAATTTAGGATAATTGATGCTCTGATACGTAAGAGAACTTAAAATATATCCTATCTTTATTTATTATTTATAGTGCCTACATTTATTCCCAAGCTGCTGCTTAGGTCTCTTGGATTTTATGTGGAAAAGAAATAATTCAGAAAAGAGTTCTATTAAGAATTGTGACGATTTCTGTGAGATGTGACCAATCACAGGCATTGCTCTTTGGGAGTAAATAAACTGTCAGCATGTTCAAACCTAGTAGTAGGAGGAACTTCAAAGACCAGATTTAGACGATCATTCAGAAGTTTTTACATTACTCAGCTCACAATATCACAGTTTCTGACTCTTCTGCTTTTATCTCTAAGAGCTTTTGCCTGCCTATTTTATTTACAACGACTCAAAGAACATCATACTTTTTTTATAAAAAACCTAAATAAAAAGAGCTATCTTGTCCTTTGCTTATATTTCCTCCTCCTCTATTTTACTCCCTGTTTATGCCATGTGTCCTTATTGTCTGTTCTTCCTTCCTGCTTCTGTCTTGTTTTCAGGGCTCTTGGTACCATTTAACTCGTGTGTTTCTCCTTTCTGCTGCCTATACTATTCACTCCATAGTTTCAGTATTGTTTTCCCAGAGGTACCCAGTGGCGGTAAAACTTATTTGTGTAAAAGTGGTGGGGTTTTAGTCAGCATTACTGTGATCTGCTTGAGAGGACGCTTTGGCTAGCTTGCACTAGGGTGGTTTTCAGGCGGTGTGAATGATCTCCATGAGAGGGCTTGCGCAGGCTGCCTTGCAGCAGGCGTGTTCTCTCTGAGGCCAGGCTGCAGCTCAAGCTCTGCCACTGTCATCTGGCCTGACGTGGAACTTGAACATTTTGAAATATTGCCGTGAAAATAACTAAGATTCAAATTACTGTGCGTGATAACTTAGGACGCAGATAAGCAGTATTATTTTCTGTCAACAGAATGTGAAGGCATATGTAAAACTTTTCTGTAAGAAGAAGGGTATGCTAATTTACTTATTTACATGGTTCCCAGGAGTGCTTCGAATCTCACACCACTTTTAAGATACAGCACTGGCTTACCATATTTTCTTAACAGGAGCTCTCTTTTCACCTGAATGAATGCAGGACCCTAAAACCTCATCTAGCTTCGTGCCTGTTAACATTACGTATCAGATGGAAAGCATGACCATGTCGGTATGAGAAGAGATCAGCAGCCATTTTGTCCGCCTGGCATTATTGCCATCAGAACAGATGGCATCTCTGGAGGTTTACAACTAATCCGTATTTGCTGTTAAGTTCATACTGTGGGATTCTTTTAAAGATGGACGAATTGGAGACTCTTCCCTTCCCTTCTCTCCACTAGTCCTCTCTGCTCTTGAACACCTGCAAAGGCGCTGGCCTTTCCTGTGCTGCTCTGTGACACTCACACACGCAGCCGTCGTGGCCTCAGGGCTACAGGGATCTCTTCTCCCAGCAGTATCCTTCCAGTCCGTGGATTTTGCTTCTGGGGTTCTAGGCACTCACTGATACTTCAAAAGGCGGGTGAAATGTTGCCAGTGATGTTGGAAGCTTGTCTGCTATCTCTCAGGAACAGGGTTTAGGAAGCATTCATCTCACTTTCCTGTATCTATCTTTGTCCCACAGTCAATCTGCTGATGTTAAGAATATCCGTTTTTAAATCTGGTGAGTTTCAAATAGCAGTGGAGGCCTTGTGTAGTTCTTTTAAATAGAAAGTAGCTCTTCACCTTGAGCAAAAGGTAGGTAAAGGTATGAGTGAAGAAAAATAATGTTTGTGGCAACCTTTGGAAAGGTTTAAATAATCTGCAGAAATACATTTAGGAATAATTTTCAATATTCAGATTAGCATAACCTGCTCTGTCTAGAAGCAGAAATTAAGTCAGCAGTCCCATGGGGGCAATGAACTTTTTACTGCAGAATCAGTTTCACTGTTTTCAAATATAGTTGCTTTTAATGGATTGAAAAGTAATACTTTACTTGTTTCTTTCTATCATGCCTTTAAAGCTTATGCTGACTTTTAGGCTCTGGCTTTCTCACAGAGAAGGCTTTAGAAAACAGACAACTTCTTAAAAATCTTATCTGACGTTCCTGCTCTAGTCAGAATACAGTATGGAAAAATAGCTTAGAAATGTAGGCAAATCTCTTGATTCAGTAGTGGACTAAAGGTCTGCAAAAACTACGATTAAGTATACCCTAGCATCAACTTCTAGGGACAAAGCTAGAAGTTAGTTATTTGTAGTGTTTTCCTAGGCTCATATAGACTAGGCTTTGTTGTCCTCACTGTTTCAAGACTGGACGTATTCTCAGCTCTCCAGTGTTCCTGGAAAGTTGAAGTATGTCTCACTGGCTCTGCTCGTTATATCTCTATATTTTAATTTATTAGTCCTCCTTGTTTTCCAGCGTCAGAATGCATCCTGGGGACTCTAAAACCAGGAAAACTCATGAGCCAGTGACCCTCCTGTGCTACCATTTCTGTTCTACAACCGTATTGACCAATTAAGTAGATGCGCATTAGGGAAAATACATTTAATAGTAATTTCTAATTCTGTGTGTGGCAGTTGGGCACAAAGCCTAGAGCTGGCATTTGTGAAAGATTTGTGTAATATAAAAGTCTTAAAAATGCTTAGGTAGACAGTATATAGCAGAAGTCAAATCTGTGTCTTTAAACAGATGCCCACTAAGAAACATATTTAATATTTATCTCTTCCCAGTTTGGAGGGAACATTTAAGTCACACATTTTCATGATCTGGGGTTATTGAGCAAATGTGGCATTTCTTTAGCAGGAAGCTGATAAGTTCCATTTCTGGAGTGTTTGTGAATGAATGTATCCTAAACCTCATCTTAAGTGTTGCCATTCTACTGATGTGTTTGGTCAGTTTTATGTTTCTCTAAGGTCACTGCCACAGAATCTTGACAATATCACAAAAAGAATATTTTCCATTGTGACATCTTGGTTCCTTGGGGATCCCTAACATCTGCAGTGCTAATGGTTTTATTGCTGCCTTGGGGTCCAACTCCAATTAAATTGACCGTGGCAGTTTGTTGCAGCCTCATCCTCTTGAGTACCTGGATTTCTTTGACTTACCTTTGCCTATGAAGAAAGTGCACTTTTATCCTTTTGAAAATAAAGTCCATGGGCAGGAATGTGATCCTCTTGAGACTCATATGCAAGTCCTTTTGTGGTTAGACAAAGGGTTTTCTTAATGCATTCTATGATAGATGTGCCCTTAGAGCCAGTCCATCCTTGGACACCAACCCCTCTGTGAGCTCAGTCTTTTTGTAAATTGGGAACGAACTTTACAACACTGCCTGCTTGCAACCAAATTGGACATTCATTTTTAAGCATGCAGCCTCATAACCAATTCTTTAAAGAAGAGAACTCCCTTTGTCTAATAAAAAGGAAGGTGGAGATAAAAAAGGTCTGGGGTAGGGATTTAATAAGTGCTATTGTCTGGTGCTTCCACGCTGAGTTTTGTGGAGTACAGTAGACTTCCCACCATCCCACTTAACTACCATGGCAAATGATTTTCGTATGTTTGCATTTAATAGTTTGGTGCATGTCTTTCATTCTGATTTTCATTTTAGTTCAAGTTATTAGAAGGACTTTGTACTTTTACAGAAGTGCCTTAAGCGTAATCTAGCATAGATGTTAAATAAAAATATTAGACTAATAAACTGAGTGGTGTTAGCACTGCACAGCTTCAGATTACAAGCCAAAATGTACTGAGATAATTTTGCTACCTGTGCCATGTGGGCACAGTAAATCTGGAATTTTTGTTTTCATAAAAAAATAAACTAAAATTTGGTCTAGGATGAGGGCCATAAAATATTACATAAGGGTGTTAACTGGATGCAGTTACATCCTCTCTGGTTTATGGTATAATTTTGGCAATCTTTAATGCTAGCTTCCGTAAGTGCATGTATTCAAATTCCCCATTTAAAGGAATCTGATATCAAAAATATACTAAGAACATCTAAGATACTGCTACTTTTAGTGTACCAAAGAAGTCACATTTTTTAATACAGTAAATACAGAATCATTCTGTGTTTAATTTTTCTTTTGTAGCCATAAATGTGCTACCTCTTAGACTAATGCTCAAAATTACAGAATTAGGCTTTAGTCAGTTTCAATTCTAAACGTGGTCTAATAAAAGCTGGATTTGTAAAGTGATAGCTGCAGCTGGGATGGAAACTTTCTCCTTTTCCATTCCATTCAATTAATGAAAGCTCAACTTCAAAGTCTAAATGAGTTTATTTGAAGTGCTAAAATTATTGAACACCAGAACTGTGTACTTTCCTATCTGGCCAAAAAAAAAAAGAGCTTGTAATGTAAAAGTGAAATTAAACCACTGAAATGAAGTTAGGAAACTTTAAAAGTTTTGGTGCAAGAAGGTATATTAGTTCAGTTGAGATGAGCTTGTGCATAATTTTAAGTTGACTCCCTTGATAGTCTCACATTTTCTGTCATGATTGTGACAGTGAAAGCTTTTCTGGGAGGTCTTTGTTGTGTGCTGTTTAGAAAATTGCAATCCTATGAGAATATGTCTGAGCAACACTCCTGACAAGCTAAGAGAATATGTACAGATTTCATCAACCTTTCTACAGTATCATAAGCAATTAAGTTATCACTAATTTTGTAGTTGTTATGAGAAGTTTTTAAGTTAATCAACTGCTCATTATTTGGCTGATGGCCCTACTTTGTCCCTTTTCAACCCTGAGTACTGGCTGTGCCACCAACTCTGGGGACACTTGTACTTAGGGTCAGTGGGTACCGTAGCTTCTTTGGTCGACTCATTTGATGTCAATAAACATCAGCCTTGGGTCTGCTTCCACAGCCTAGGGAGTGGGAAGCTAATGGTTGCCTATTTCTGTACGAGGTTGGTCTTTGGCCAGGGATGGGACTCGCTTCTGAAGTTCAGTAGGAAAGCATAGGAAGGGACTTTGGAAGCTAGAGAGACATAGGGAGCTAGGAAGTCCTGGGCAATGCCAGGAGGCAGTAGAGAGGTGCAGGTAAGATGTCCTGAGCAGTCCTCGTGAGTAGGGAAGAATATGCAACAGGATCCAGCAAAACAGGAAGAGGAAATGGAGTCAGGCGCAAACTGCTGGAGATGCCCAAGATTGCCTATTTCTGTGTTCATTTTAAGTATTTAATTTTGCCAACACACTTGGGATAGACAGAACACACACAGTTCTATTAAATGTAATGAATTACATGTGAGACTTGCTCATCTGACCACCTCTGCAGGCCTCGCTTCCGCGCTCCAGGGTTTCTTGTACTGGCAGCACACCACCGCAGCTGTTCTCCAGCTCTGCTGTCCCACATGGCAGGCACAGCCAGGCTGCCTAACCCAAGATCCTTTGGCCAGCTACACTGGGTGTAGGGGGCCCTGCAGCTCGTTGCAGCAATGGGAGATCTGTGTCTTTTGTACACCCTCATGCTACAAAGAACCAGGGTGACAGGCACGCTGCCAGGTGCATCCTTCCGCAGCCCGATATCCACACATGTATTTGGCCTCGGAGTTGACCTATCCCTGCCCTTTTTGGGTGACCCAGCAAGTGAATTCTTGTGTCTTGGAACTCAAAAAATGTGAGTGTTCTGGTCATTAGTGAGGAAATCTCAGGATATTTAGTTAAATACCATAAAATTTAATTGTTCAGGTAATGAATTCCTTAATTCTATAAAACAAATTAAGTATATATTCATTCTATAAGACACCAAAGCAGGCACACTGAGTTGCAGCGTTTTTTTCCCCCAGTACTTAAAATTGTCTGTCTTTTCTTATCCATCCAGAGCAAATGGAATTAGACCACAAAAAATAACTTCGTACATGCCAAATTTCAAATAAATCTGATGTTTTCTCTAGCTTTGTTCAGAGATGCGTGATTAGAATGGTCCTCTCCCTAGGAAAATCTGTAAAATTGTCCTAAGACAGAAATGAAAGCTGACTGTTTTAAAGGTGAATGTTTAAAAAACTTCTGCATAGGGTATAGGCAGTTCTTTATAATTATTTGCAAACTTTACTACAGAAGTTGCTTCAAATCATCCAATAACAATCCAGAAACATTTGTTTCCATACTAAGCAGCATAAAATAAGAATACCTTTATGCTATGTCATGTAGGGGCTTGAGATTTTTTTAGTAACATCTAGCTTGCTAGCACAGTACACAACTATTACGTTTGCAAAATGGAACCAGCCGGTGAAAAAGCAGAAACTGGATTATATTGGTGATCTTTTTAGCTTCAGTGTGTCTGACTGTGGGTTTTCAACTTCCAAGATGTTTTGATGGAAAATATAATAGTTTAATTTTCCATTAATAAAGCGTGAATTAGATAGATTTTACAGTATTTTCATTAAAACTGTGATACTGTCTAGATCAACTAGTATAAATCAGCATAGCTCCATGGAATTTTATACCTGTTGAAACTCTTT
>NW_009713147.1:0-355 GCF_000703405.1 Apaloderma vittatum | reverse complement strand
ATTATGAAGAAACAAAAGTTTAGACAAAGCAAAACATAAGTTCAAACAAAAAAAAGCAGAAAGGTAAGAAGGGGCTAAGAAGGGATGTAAAGTGGTTTCATGTGGATATGTACAAAATGAAGAACCGTGAAAAATATCCTGTATTGCATAAAGTTCACCATCCTGTAAATTTATTTCTTTCACTAGTACTCCTGGATTTGGGTTTAGGATTTCGTATTAAGCCTCATCCTTTGTTTTGATATAATTTATGTTGTAATCTGGTTGTGGCTTTTTTTCAAATCATAATTTCATGCTCTGACAGAGTCTCGCAATCGATTTTTTTTGTTTGTTTGTTTGTAAGGCGTTTTTTTCCTTA
>NW_009713146.1:95487-114988 GCF_000703405.1 Apaloderma vittatum | reverse complement strand
ATCCTCCAGCTCCCTCAGCACTCTAGGGTGTCATCCACTAGGCCCCATAGATTTATGAGGATTCAGCTTATGAAGCAGGTCTATAACCATTTCCTCATGGATTATGCAGGTCCTATTCTGTTCCTCATCCCTTCCTTCCAGCTCAGGGGGCTGTGTGCCCAGAGAACAACTGGTCTTGCTGTTAAAGCCTGAGGCAAAGAAAGCATTAAGCACCTCTGCTTTTTCCATATCCGTGGTCACTGTTCTTCCCTCTGCATCCAACAAAGGATGGAAATTCTCCCTAGATGTCTTCTTACTGTTAATGTATTTGTAGAAACTTTTTTTGTTATTCTTCACCACAGTGGTCATGTTTAGCTCTAGGTGGGCTTTGACCTCTCTAATTTTCTCCCTGTACAGCTTCACTTCTTGTTTGCAATCCTCATAATTTGCCTGTCCCCTCTTCCATAGACCATAAACTCTCCTTTTTATTCCTAAGTTCCTGCCCCGTCGACTCGTCTTCCGTGACTTGGGTATAGTCAGTTCCTGCACCTTTAAAACTAATTCCTTAAAGTATGCCCAACCTTCCTGGGCTCCCATGCCCTCCAGAACAGCCTCCCAAGGAACTCTCTTAACCATGGACCAGAAGAGACCAAAGTCAGCTCTCTGGAAGTCCAAGGTGGCAATTCTGCTAACTCCCCTCCTTACTTCACCAAAAATGGAGAACTCTAGCATTACATGATCACTTTGTCCAAGACAGCCACCAACAATTACATCCTCCAGACCTTCTCTATTAACAAGCGGCAAGTCCAGGAGTGCACTTCCTCTTGTTGGTTCCCTCACCATCTGTGTCAGGAAGTTATCTCCCACACACTTCAGGAACCTCTGGGACTGATCCTTCTCTGCTGTATTATATTTCCAGGAGATGCCTGGGAAGTTAAAATCCCCCATGAGAACAAGGGGTAGAGTCAGTGAAACTTTGCCCAACTGCCTATAAAGTATCCTATCTATTTCTTCATCCTGGTTAGGAGGTCTGTAGCAAACTTCCACTATGATGTCAGACTTATTGTCTTTTCCTTTGATTCTAACCCATAAGCTCTCAACTCTGTCGTCACATTGATTGATTTTTAAGCATTCATATCTTTCCCTTTTCCCTAACATAGAGGGCCACCCCACCACCTCTCCTACCTCGTCTATCTCTTCTGAAAAGCTGATATCCACCAACTGTAGTACTCTAATTGTGTGAGTCACCCCACCATGTTTCTGTTATGGCAACTATATCATAGTTTTCCATCTGCACAATGGCCTCCAGTTCCTCCTGTTTGTTGCCTATGCTGCGTGCATTAGTGTAGATGCACCTCAGCCGAGTCACCTTTCGGATGGGAGAAGCCCTAATGCCTTCCTGATGATACTCAGATGTTTCCATAGTAACCAACCTCTCAAAAACCCTTGTGTTCTGCCTGCAACTTGGTATGACATTTTGATCCTTTGCTAATTTACAAGATTGTATTATCTTGCCAGTACATTCTTTCCCCACAAGCAGTGGCATATTGCATTCTAATTCCTTTCCAGTGATCCTGGTTTCACCCCCACTCCCTTCCATACCTAGTTTAAAGCTCTTTCTATGAGCCCTGACAACTCCCTTCCCAAAACCCTTTTCCCTCTGTGGGATAGGCTATTTCCATGCATTTCTAACAGACTCAGCCTCTTGTAGATCCAGCCACTGTCAAAAAACCCAAAGCCCTGCCAGACATAACAGACTCGGAGCCAGATATTAATCTGCTGGTACATCCTGCCTATCCCTCATCTTTCCCCACAACTGGAGGGATAGAGGAGAACACGACCCGTGCTCCTGATCCCTTGACCAGGCGCCCCAAGACTCTGAAGTCCTTCTTCATTATCCTTGAAATGGTTCTTCCTAATTCATCACTGCCTACCTGAAACAACAGAAGGGAATAATAGTCTGAGGGTCGTACTAAGGAAGGAAGCTTCTTCCTTACATCTTTAACTCTGAACCCTGGGAGGCAACAAGAAGAGCTTGCCATGTTAAAGAATCACAGGGAAGGTGGATTATGTAGCGCTTCACAACAAGAATGATACAACATAATGGTACTTAGCATGGACTTTGCTCAGAGGCAGAGCTGCAGCACGATTAACTAATTCCTTCTTAGCGAAATTTGGCCCGGTCTCCGTGCATCAGTGACAGACGCACGCTGTCTATCAGCCTCTGTGCACCTACTGCCCATCCTGATTTCCAGAATGATGGAACAGCTGGTTTCCATTCCCTGCTGCTGCTTTCTCCTATTCCAGCTGCCGCACTCAAATAACCTCCCTTCCCCAAGTGGGCTTCGTATGGTTTGAAAGGGACTTAATGTACATCAGTGCACAGGGAAGTTTTGATGCATATTTCATCATGTTTCAGTTCTTTCTACAGGGAACACTGCATGTATAACAGATGTTCCCTGACTACTACCCTTTCCTGAAGGTGACATGCCCTTTTTTGTGTTTCATCTCTAATGTATATGGAGCTGGTAGTGCCTGCATGGTACTAAAAAATACTGCTCCATGGCTGCCCCTGTGCTGCATGCCAAACTATATTTAATTCCATCTGCTTCCCTCTGCAGTATGAAATGGAGAGGAGCATATGCCCATATAACCAAGTCACACTGTGGCACAGAAAAAATCCTTTTATTTAAGACAAATAAATGTATTTTTTAAATTTAGGACCATAATCTTCCAGATTTTTATATATAAAGAGTCTCACATAAATCAGAGGGAATGTTCATGTGACTACAGGTTAAAATTCTTTCATGTTTTATTATTGCTTTTATCATTTTTAATAATGTATGTGTAGAATATAAATATATATGTTTATATATGTATACATACATATGCATAAATACAGAAATAAGACATCATTAACTGATGTTCCTGAAAATTTTGTTTTATAATCTGTATAAATTTATGCCATAATAGTATGGAAAATTTAAAGCTTTATAACATTTTATACTTGTTTTGAAACTGCAAATATGATAACAATTCACAAATTTGTTTACATAAAACACTGCTTCCATCATAAAGCTTGTTTTGGGAAAGTATAACAATACTGAGAAAAAAGTTGACAATCTGAAATATAGTAATACAGTCGAAAAACAGTATTTAAAAGATTACGATTTTTATACACAGTTAATGTATTGTACTAGACATGTATATGTATATATCCATACATAATATTATCTATATAACAACATAATGTTGGTATCTTCTTGAATATTATAAGGATGTGCACCTTGGATTTTTAGAGGATAGCCTATCAACTTAACTGTTTCACAGAGTTTTGTATTCAGTTCTTCGTACAGAATTTTATTATCCAACCCATTTTTTGCTTGAACAAGTGAATGCAGTTCTTACATAAAAAGTGCAATTTAAGTTGCACATTGGACATGATCTCTAGGTAGTTACACAGCCCAAACAACTTTCCAAGCTTTGTGTTGAACATATAGAGTAAGAACAACAGAAACAAAAGCAGAATTGTGTCTGTTCTGATACTGTGAAGAGACCTTTGCAACACATCTGTAATCTTCATGGCCTAGGGAAGCATATGTTGGATCTATGTGTGCTACTGAATACGAATAGTCCTACACTTCATATGTGTGATTAGTTTTAGCATGTCATATTTTTTTCTACTTTATCAATTTGATTTGGAGTGAGGCTTCTGTCCCTTATCCCTATGGTATTTTGCTGTTATAAGCAAAGTTCACATAAGTACAATATAGATCTATACGTTTATCTAAAATTACATCTATTTAAAAAAAAAAAAAAATCCTTCTGTTTTTCTTCTTTTGTCTTTTTTTCCTGAGATATCTATATAATTCATACTGTACCTCACGGTACCTTTTTAATAATTTAAAAAGTACAAAGTCTCATCTCTTTTATAGGAATATTTTACTTGCACATGTAATGTTGAAAATGATAGTATTTAGCCTTAACATTGCGTAATTTTTTTGGATGGCTACTCCTAAAAAGGACCAAAATTCTTCTCTCCTTGGGTGCGTAACAAAGGCAGGGTTTTTTGGGAGGAAATGCATTGAGTAGAGAGGAACAGAAAAAGAAAATTACATTTAGCACTACAGCTGCTGCTGTGAAAAAAAGATTTAAACCCAGCTTAACTTGTCTATGTGGCTGCTTCTTATATCTCAAGAGTATCATAGAGTAGCCAGAGGACATTACTGAACTAAACCATAAAAATTAAAAAAGATCATGTAAAGTTGATATCACATATACTTAAATTACTGGAAATATGATATAGTAGCAGAAAATATTTTGTTTCTTTGACATTCAGGCTTATAATAGACAAATAAAGACATTCTCAAAATATATATTCAGATGGAAATGCATTGGAAAGATCACATAGAAAAGTATGTTAAAATATATTAGAGCTTGCGTCTGCCCCTAAAGCAAGCACTATTATATTAACTTAGGACACTTATATTTAGCATTTATTACAGTTTTCAAACAATAAAAAACCTCTAATAATACAAAATGTAAAATTTGAACAGAAATATCACAGACTTTAAAGAATATAGTAAAAATTGTCTTAGTTATCATTGTATGATTATTTCAAGATAAGAACAGAATTTAAGTAGTTTGGACTTCTGAAATGAATATTATCTCATAATTTTCTGACTTCATAATATCTATTGTAAAAATAAAATCCTGTAAGTTTTTTAAACCTAGTTATTGATACATAGTCATAAAAATTGTGAATTTTGCCTATGGACTCCTTTTCTTTATATGAAACCACTAATAGTGTCTGTATTTCTGTTACATTCAGAGTCTGTTTATTCACTTTATATTATTTATTTCATTCCTTTATTTTTAATATTGTGTTTTATTTTGTATACATTCACGTTTTTTTCTTACTATATGAAGAATAGCAAAAATATATATGATCCTAGAATTCTTATGTAAGAAAAGAGTCTCTCAAAGACAAGATAAACAATTAGTGAAAATTAGGAATTCACCTTTCTATAGTTTTTAAGAAATCTTACCACATCATTAATTCAACTTTTTACAGTGATATCAGTAGATGTGTGGCCTCTTAAGGAAGATAATTTACTATTTAAAGCCTAAAAATTTGTTTGCTATTTAAAATATAAAGACTTTTTAAAATTTATTAAGGACAGCTTCAGGTGTCAATAGAACTACGGATCATTGCAAATTTATTACATTTCTGCAGCTTTTCACAGGTATACATGACAACAGTTGCTGGCTCATCATTTATTAAAAAGAAGACTCTTATATTTAAACATTTTACAAGTACATTTGAAAAATAAATAGCATGCAGCTGCTTTCCTTACTGTAAACCTGATTATTTTTCTGATATGGAGAAGGAAAGAGAGAAAGAAAGAGTTACAGGAAGAAGAAAGAGAAAGAACAAAACCAAACAGAAGTTTAAGGTGTAGGGAGCAGATAACACGTAGCACAGGAGAAAAAAAGCAAGCAAGAAAAACACATTCAGATTTCTTAAGAAACAAGAAGCTACCTTACTGTTAGAGGTAGTGTGCTATTGTTGAATTTAATTCTCTGCCAAAAGTGATCAAAATTTGTATTTTTCCTAGACTTTAGCTGCAATTAAAAAATCCTAAATTAACGTAGATGTGTTCCTTTACGGCCTGCCCTATGTGATCCTGCTCTGGCAGGGTTGTTGGACTAGATGATCTCTAGAGATCCCTTACAACCTCTGACATTCTATGATTCTATAAATTCCATACCAGGCATGTGCTTGCAGCTTTGAAATGGAGATTCATCAGTGTCAGCAGAGTAGTCCCACCTTGCTTGTTTTAAATTAACACAATATAATATTTATTTATTTATTGTTACAAATCAAGAAAATATAACATATTTTTATTCTTTGTCAGGTAACATCATTCTTTTGCTTAAGCTTTTTGAGCTGAATAAAATAAAATATTTCTTCAAAATGTGGATGATAATAGTTTTGCTTAGGATTTGAGTGTCTTTGTTCAATTTACTGGCAAAATTTGAGAATAGAGTACTCTGGAAAATATAACAAAATTAAAAAACTTGTTAAGTTCAAGGCAGGTAAAATTACTCTTCAAAATCTTTAAGAAATCCAGAAAATACAAGTTTATGGCATCTTCGTTTATAGTGAATTTAACCTTTCCAAAACATTCAAATCTGACTCATATTTTCTCCTAGATATTTAGTCTCTTTATAAGTACAAAGAAAATGGAAAATTTAGAGCTTAAAATTTTGTTTGTTGAGAAAATATAAAGAAATCTTAGCATCTTATTGAAGAAAAAACCAATACACAAACTCTCAAGAACGTTATTCCTACCTTCATATCAATCTCTGAGCTAGTTACCCTGGTTCTTTATAGTTAGTTCATGAGCATTTTAGAATTAATGAGGAGAGCAATAGGTACTTGTGCAATATGATTCATTTGACCTATTTTAGATGAATCACACCCTCAAACATCTATTCCTCTCTACTGTCAGCAAAAGATGACTAACTCAGGTGTAGTTCAATAATTGTAGATACCTAGATTTGAAGAATGAATTGCAGTTAAGTGTTACTGCAGGAACCAGCTTTTTGCATTCTGGCCATTTTTCAACCCAACTTGTTGACTTTCATGTCTCTTATTCATGTTATAGGTATCTAATGGTTTTAGCCCAAGTTTATTCTGAAGTCATCACCATTAGTTTATTCAGCAAATACTTTCCATTTCTTCAGAATCATGAAGTGGAGGTAGTGAATCTTTCTTCCATGTAAGAAATAAGAATCCTGGATCCATAGTCATTGTTCCCTCTTCCATACATATGCAGTTGAGAACTGTTTCTTCACTCACAAAATTAGGTGCCTGTGTAAGGTTTACAGTTTTCAATGCTTTACATAAATAGCCATCTTGGCTTTTCCTTTGAATTTTTATGGCCAAATCACTGGAGCCAGAAGAATAGTATGTTGGAGGTTTTAAGTTAGAGTCTTAGATTAACCTATATTCGGTCCTCTTAAAAGCTCTGAATGTTGAAATGCTCTACTGAAATGACTCACCGAAAAGGAAAGGGATGGTCTTAGACTGTATGGACCTCTGCTTAAAATAAATTAACATATTTATATGACCGTTAGACCAATTATAATTTAAGTTAATTAAATACCAGAGGATTAAGAAAAACATATTTATTTAAGGATTAACCTCTAGGTAAGATATCTTTACCTTACATAGTGTTAATAATCTTCAGTAAATTTTTATCATCTGCTGAGTTGAGTAATTCATGGTCTTATTAAACCTGATGTCTTATTACATCTAAGGCAGTACGTTCATTAAATAGCAATAGATTCTAGAATAGCTGTTAATCCCTGTCAAATACATTTAAGAATCAGTTGATATTTCATAAACATACAGTAACAATCCTGTTAATTCCAAGTAAATATTAATATAAGACACTTGGAGTCTATCCTGTTGTATTGCACCTGCTGTAGTATGTGACATTGCTGGTGGTAAGGTGAGGTTTACTTGCAGGAGTAACATCTGCTGCTCTCAACTCCATCAGCGGACCCAGCTGCTGGAGATGTTGCACATCCTGGCAAAAAGGTTTTTTTCTAACCCTTCTGCACTGTGTCCCTGAAAGAGATATAGCTATGTGAACATCATGACTTTTCTGCCAAATAGCTGTATGAACTGAGGTTGTAATTTTTTTTTTGGTTTTCATCCTTCTAGATGACATAGCGCTGCCAGCAATACTTCACAGTATAGATCTGGCGTCACAAGTTGCTATTCAGAATCAGCGTTACTAATGGTAAACAGAGTTTGCTTTCTTACAAGGCTCACATAGATAAAAACTGAGCTGCATTTTTGGCAAATTGAACAGGACTGTCAAGAATGTGTTATCCTCTCATGTTCAGAGTAACCCTTATAACAACTATGTAACTCTCTCAGTGCCCCTCAGAGCTATGGTGGAGAGTAAATCTCATGTGTTGCACATCAGTCAAATGCCTTTAACTGTCTTTTGCTTTTGCATTTGCTCTTTCAACTTCGTTAACTGATAAACAAGTAGTGAAGTAAACATTTAATCTGTATTTTTTTTTAATTCCCCTGCTTATAGTCAGTTTATTTTGAGAAGTTTGAGTACTTTATTTGGATGGTTTTGTTTCCTTTTATTCTTATATACAATATATTTCACTTAAAAAGAATTAAAGTATTTGACTACTTGTACAGAGGAAAAGAGGATGGACAAAACATTTGCAAAACAGACAAACCTACCCTACATGTTTTATAACTGAAAACTCCAAGACTTTTGTAAAACTGCTAAGTAGGAAGTTTTTAATGACTATATATTTCTGTTTCAGAAATTATGGGAAGTGTAACTAAGATTAAGAACCTGTTATACTAATTTATGTTTTACTTTTCACAGTTAAATCTACAGTTCACAAAATATTCCAAGCTTATTTGCTTTACAGAACGAAAAGGCAGAAGTGTGCATGACTGGAGATAGTATCAAACATTCTTTAATTTACAGCTTTAAACAATACCTATATCAAGAGTCAAAAATTATTAATTTAGTTCCTTAACTTTGTTTCTGATTTGAGCTTTAGATCCTACAGCTTTTTGAAAGTAAAATTTTTATTTCCTTTAATAGAAAATCATCAGAAAAGTTAATTCTAATAAATATAAGAGTTAAATATGATTATTCTATTGGTAAAAAAAAGTAGATCAGATTTTGAAAAGGAAGGAAATTCAACCTGAACCAATAATTTATTAATAATAGTGATTAAAAATATGTTTAAACACTAGATAAATTTATTACCGGACATTTGAAATTTGTAACTGCCTACTTTCTGTGACATTTTGTAATCCTGGTCCCATCTGTCTTTCTCTATCTCACTATCCTAGTGTAAACTGTAAAATATATCTTGTCTGAAGCAGTCATGCAGTTAACTACATATGCATTTGATGTCACAAAACTAAATTCTTAATAAGGGAATCTTTTAATTTTTCTGATGCAGATATTTTAATATCTTTTATTCAACTGAACTGAACTAAGGTAGTACTTAAAAATAGCTCCCTGACATTCAGAATAATGAATATGAAAGCAAGAGTAATAAAAATTCCTGGGAAGGTGCAATGCAAGCACTGATTCAGCAACTACCACACTGATTTAAACATTTTCTTTAGTATGTACGATATTAATCTGTAGGCATTTAAAAACAGATGAAAACAACCTTGTCTAATAAGTTTTGAGAAGTGGAAGTTACTGTAAGGTAACAAGATACAACTCAACATGCAGTGTAGGGCAACTCTATGTGTGTCCTTCACTTATACCAGCTGAAGGTAATTCAATCATCAGCCTAGACGTGACATCTGAGTCACCTTGTGGAATTTCCTGTCACTTCAGCACGGAACAAAGGCTTTAAGACAGTTACACCCCAGTGCAATTAAGGGTCTAAAGAAAAGAATGCAAGAGTAAGAGTAAAAAAAACCAAAAACTAAAAAACAAAAAAACCCCCATTTTTCCATCAAACCTGTGTGGTTTTTCTGTTCCACGAATCTGTTTAATTGTGTTACAGACCCTTGGTATCCATAATAACCCTTTCAATGATCTCCACGATTTACTTAGATGTGTTCACAAAAATACCACTACTGATTGAAACTTGCCACCTGATAATTTCATTGGCAGTGCCTAGTTCTTGCTTTGGGAGAAACGGTAAATAATCATTTTTTCTATTAGTCTTCTCAGTGACAATCACGATTCAAAAATCTTTTCATATTTTTCCTTTGTTGTGTTTTCTCTGAGCTAAAAATTCTTAGTCAATTTAATCTTTTCTCTTACAAAAGCCTTTTCATAACTTTGATCATCTCTGCTGTCCTTTTTTATCTTTTCAGTTCTATTATAGTCTTTTGAACATAGCATGAGTAGAACTGCATACAGAAGTCTAGACACTGCAGCTGTGGATTTAAACAGAGTAAAGTTTTGTGGTTTAATCTCTATGCCTTTTCCAAGATTTCCTTCTATTCGAACTGATCTCTTGATGAGCTATGAGCTGACATCTTCATTTAAATGCCCTGAATAATATGAAGACCTGGTTTAGAGTCCATAGTTTGCATATTGAGAATCATTTCCATTTTATTGTTTTTCATCATGCGCATTACCTGCAATTGTTGACACTGAATTTCATGTGATATTTCGTTGTAGTGACTTAATAGCATGACATCTATCTGCACCTCTTCAAGATCACTCTCACATGTAACTACTCACATTTGTTTGGTATCGAACTATTTTAAGTGATAGTGTTACAACACTCTAATTTCGTATTTGGGTTCCATATGGTCTGCTGATTTGTTAGAAATAATTTTACCCATTTTCTCTAAGACTCGGTCTATTAATCTTTCAGTTGCAGGCAGTTTTTATGACTCATTTCTATCCCCAAAATAGCTCCATTGTGGGAATCTCCCTAGGCTCCTTCCTTTATATTTCTTTTTTTTTGAGAGGTAGATACCTTCTTGCAGTGTTGTATTTATATATGATGTTCTGCCAGCCCTACTGGTCCAGTGATTCTCTGGATTTCATTTTTTCTGATTTTTTGGTTAATTTTTTTCTCATTTCTTGCCCTGTCATGAACAAATTCTCTTCAAAACCTTTTCCATCCTTCCTTGCAATATTGTAACTTTTTTTTTTTTTACTTTATGCATTTTTCTCTTTCTAGTCTGCACACATTTTCCCACTTTTATAAGAGTATCTTTTTACTTCTAATAGCCTCCTTTACTCTGCTGTTTCACCATGCTGGCTATTTTTCTGTCCTTTAAAAGTGTTTTGGATAAGTGGTATACAGTTACCCTGAACTCCCAATATAGTACCTTTACGCAGTCTGACATGCTATCTGCAAGCTTTTAGACTTTTAGCTGTCCTTTTCAATTTCCTTTGAAAAAGCTTGGTCATGTTCAGATAGTTAAATGTTACTATAGTATTTTTTTTCTTTTTTCTTTTCTACAGAGATGTTAAATTCGAGTGGTTTTTGGCCAGCATTACAGTGTAGTGCATTGATTGTTATATTTTCAACCTGGCCTGTTGATTACTAAAAAGTAAATCAAGTAAGCAATATTTATCTTCTTATGAACTCTTTTACTAGCTTTTTTGAGTGCAATGTACTTCATCATGCTTATATAATTTGTGTCTTGGCATTATAATTACAGTAAGTTCTGCTGGGTATTTTTTCCCTGCTTCCACTTTGAGGTATCTGTTACATCACGATACTTATTTAGGACCAACTGCTGCAGTTCTTGGTTTTTTATACTTAAAACATACATAAAATCAACTAAATACTTAGTTTTAGTCTGACTGTCACTTTTTATGTGCCTTGTTTAATTGGAATTTTATTTGCTGAATTTTTTCTTTGCAATTCACAGAAACACAAAATGTTAGCGTTTGGAAGGGACCTCTGGAAATCATCTAGTCCAATCCCTCTGTCTGAGGAGGTTAATTCCAATTACAAATATAGTTATGATTTACGGTAGCCTTTTTTTTTCCCTTTTTGAGTGTACAGTTTGTGACTTCACTTAGCTGACAAGTTATCCAAGATTACGTGCTTTTCTATG
Organism: Apaloderma vittatum; assembly: GCF_000703405.1. Taxonomy (NCBI): domain Eukaryota; kingdom Metazoa; phylum Chordata; class Aves; order Trogoniformes; family Trogonidae; genus Apaloderma; species Apaloderma vittatum. Next base: position 103,401 of record NW_009713146.1, on the reverse strand, counting down.
ACTGCCACTTGTCTTTAATTTAAAAACACTCTCTTATAACGAATTCAGATGTCAGCAGCCATTTTACTGTGTTGGTTTGCATGATGGCTAACATTTTTAGGTGTGTTCCATTTCATAGAATATTAATTAAAATATACTCTTCTTTAAGTAAATTTTCAACCAGAAAGAGTATATGAGGTTTAATGTCTAAAATCAGAAAGTAGAAACAAAATCTGTGCAGAAATGTGTAAATGTTGCAGAAATGCGATGTAATTTTCAATTCTTTCTTAGGCTATCACAGAAAGACAGAAGAAAGGGAAAAAGAAATAAAAAAAGAGAGACACACTTATTAAAAATCAGTTTTAGAGAGATCTACAGTGATCTCATTTTCATCTTGAATTTTACACTTCACTTGCAATTCAATTGACTTGAGTCAGTATCTTCATAATGATTTTTTTTTACAAGAGACTCAGGAGTTTTACCTATTAACAATGGTCAAGTAAAAATGCAATGTTTTGCTTCCTTTTTCTGAAAAAACCTCACACGTTACATAGGTAGTTTCCAATGACTGTCACTAATTTGTTGTTTTCATTTCCTGACTTTTTGTATAACTATTCCTGGGAGTTTTGGAGAATAAGAAAAAAATATTTTCATGTACATGTAGTGGTAATGTCCATTTTTGCATGGTCTGTTAGTAATAATGCCTATCAAAATCATGGTATTTATTGATATTTTTATTGTTCCTTTGTTACACAATTTGCCAAATGCTTATTTTAGAATCATTCACTACTCTGTTGTTATTTTGAGTTTCCTCATCCTTGGAAAGATACTTGTAGAGATCTTTCACAAGATTTTTTTGCAAAATTACACTCAGGAATGCAATTATCCATTATTATCACTGTTTTTTTTTCATTCTAGCACAAGTCTTAATGTTTTTGTCTTTCCCCACAAAGGAGCAGCTGTGAAAATATGACCAAATTAACATTACAGGTGGATTAGTCAAATCACTTTTCATCTCTGTGTAGATATCTTTATTCAGTCTTAAAATACAATTACCTTGGGTGAGCTTAAATCAGTTCCAAAGTGAATGAGAGTAAAGCAAATTAGGAACATTTTAGTTCTGAACTGGAACAAGAATGAAAATCAGGAAAAGAATTAGCCTATAACAATAAGAATATAAAGCGGGAGTACAACAATAAGAATATAAAGCAAGAGTACAACAATAAGAATGTAAGAATATTCTTGTAGTGGTTTAATGTGATTGAACAAATCTTCTTTAAACTCTCCCGTTTAATTGAAAAGGATTATTTTTTCCCTAGTGTTTCAATGTAGCCTCAGACAGAGGCTACGTGTGATCTTATGAGATTGAGTATTCACTGGTGCACTGTGGAGGTCTTTCATGAAAGCGGTACTTTAGGCTGTTTGTCCACCCTATATCCTCTCCTGCTTTACAGACTGCAGTGGAATCTATCTGGGTTGCTGTGACTTCTAATAAGGCTGCTATAGCTTCATGAGGTTTGTCACAGCTTCATAGAGTTTGTTGCAGCTTCATGGCTGGGTCTGGTAGAGGGACATATTGGAAATCCATCTTTACTTGCTGTGGCTCAGATCCTCGTAGTCTTACTTTGTGCACATAAATCGTAGGGACTCTCAAAACCGACCTCTGTGGTCTGGCCACAGGCTACTTGCAGTCTTTTTTACACTGAAGTACAGAGAAGTCACCTGCTTTTGTAATCACCAAGACTCTTCTTCACGTAGAAATTTTTGTGAAGATCCAAGGTAAAATCTAGGAATAGCATTAATACACTAAAGCAGAAGGATGACACAGCTGTGGTTCTTGATCATGTGGATTTCTGCATCATGTCTGAAATAGCCTGGCAGAAAAATAGCTGACCCAGAAGACGGGTGTGTGCCCGATGTCATTCCAGCTGCATGGACCCTATAGACAGAGTATAGACAAGGTATAGACAGTTTTCTCCTGTGGTATTTTAAATTTATTAATCCAGATCCACCCAAACAATTCATTGAAAAGGAATCAACATTCTGAGCTCCACGGTGCTGCTCATGTCTTCTTAGAAAATGATAGGATTCTCTAAGTTTGTCTGAGAGGTTTTACATATTTTTCTAAAATTCTCATTCAATTACAATATATATTTATTTTAAATTTTTTTGTCTGGAACATTTGGAAAAACAAAATGCTTTCCCTTTCTCTTTTAAAAAGCACTAACAATAAAACCTGAAGCTTGCAGAATATTTGACCCAGTCATGTCCCGCTAATAGCTTGCTTGCTGATTCAGATGAGTGATGCCATCATTCCTGTATTCAGGATTTCCTTACTGAAAAGAACAAAACAGGACTGAATGTAGAGCTATGGTACACTGTACTGTCAGGTTGAAAAGCTCAAAGGTAGACAACGATACCTGCAACTCTGTTCAGCTGAGCTTGAATTCCACCCTGATGCATGCTGAGAATTAGCATTACATGCTTTATTCTCAGTGTCAACTGCCAGCCGTGTAACTCTTCAAGCATATCCTGCCATTTGTTCCATCCAGCAGAAATAGTTTTGATTCCAAAGTAGCTCTTCCAGCTATTTTGTAGGGATAGTGTGCAAGTGTTTGGGCAAATAATAAAAATATTGTCAGTAGTGTTATGTGAAGGATATCAAAATAAGTCTTGTTTCCTTGCAAAATGCATGAGGATGTAAAAAATGTTTAAGTCATATTTATGCTGAAAATACACAGAAAAATACAGCACATTCATTATGTTAAGTATAACTGGATTCAGTCCATTGGATTCAGAACTTACCCAACCCTTAATTACATTTCCAGGCACCCCTTATCACAGCCTGTGAGAACCAACAATCTCAGTTATTTAAATATCAACATGACCAAATTGTGAGACTTGCTTATGTTCAGATGCTTACTGAAGCAAGATCCAGAATGGGACCTCACACTTCTGCTGAAATCGTTTTTATCTCATTGCACCCTGGTTTCCATTAGAAGAATGAGAATTAAGTACGTGGATGGGGAGCCGGAGGGTACACGTACATCCCTGTAAAACCACACCACTCAAGTTTGATATGGTCATGGAGATATTAATCACAAGCTCAGCTTTCCAATCCTTAGCTTATAGACATGGCAGTTTTTATTTACTGCTCTTTAGCTTCTGATTTGTTTATTTTCATTATTATTCTTGGCTTCATTTACTTCCTCAGTGTAAGAGAATCTGACTGGAGTCCTGTTTATTTCTAGCGATGCGTCTTTTTCATCAAATGACAGCCATCAACTGTGAACATTTTATTTCTAGTCTTGAGAGCCTGACACTCGCGAGAGTGGCCTAGAGGGACACAGCTGTCTCACTGTGCAGTGAATAGAGAATTATTCTCAGATGCATCCTGCTCAGCAAAGCCTTAAATATTATTATGGCCAGGTTCTTGAACTGGCATTGAAATTAAATTGAGAACCAATGGAAAATATGAAGTGTTGATATGTTATGGTAGTTTGTCCTTTTAAACAACTAATTTTCTTGTTCTGTGTACATTATGCATGTATCCTCAACTCTGATTACTAGGTAATGCTGATTGCAACAGTATGAACAGAAAGATTATCCCATTAATGGCTGCTATCAAATCCAATTTCAAAAACCCAATGATATTGAGGTAAAAATGAGAAATTCCTGTTCCTTTCTCTGTACGTCTAATGAGATGTCACGATCTTGTACTATCTTGGTAAGCATACAGTATATGATTTAAGAGAGGGCATTCCTAGCATACAGTTGGTCAGAATGTTGTTTTTTTTTCTGCCATCTTCACATCCTTCTCCACCTGTATAGTCTTGAATCAGCTATTTTTTACCCTCTGAATTTTGTGACACCCTGTGATGGCATTACTTCAGATTCAGAAGCGGACATAAGGCTAGAGTCCATCAGTTTGTGGCTCTTGGTAACTGTACTTAGACTGTCTTTGTAACGCACGTGGCAAGCACGTAACCTGTGGTCCCAGGTTGCATGGGGATACTTGTGTCCCCACTGTTAATAATCCTCAAAATGTCTTCTGTGACCAGCTTGCTTTGGTATTGGAAGCAGGTGACATCTAGGAAGGACAATTACTAGGAATGCATTCATGTGTTTAAAATGAGAAGGAAACCTTTAACATTAAAGGGAGGGATAAAAATGTAAGTGGGTGCCCATGACAAGTGTTAGCTCCTGATAAGCACATGGTCTGTCACGGTCTCTCTGAAGTTAGAAAGTTACTTTCTGTAAAGGTACAGTTTTGCAGTTTTAACTGGTCTAAATCAGTTAAGGAGTCCTGGCTCCATCAACATGATATGTTCCCCTTCCTCCATCTAGGGATTTTTCAAGAAGAAAGGGCTCATATGATCCTGCAGCAAACCAGTTCAGGAAGGTGAACTGACAGAAAACTTTTCTTTTTTCTTTTTCTTTTTCTTTTTCTTTTTCTTTTTCTTTTTCTTTTTCTTTTTCTTTTTCTTTTTCTTTTTCTTTTTCTTTTTCTTTTTCTTTTTCTTTTTCTTTTTCTTTTTCTTTTTCTTTTTCTTTTTCTTTTTCTTTTTCTTTTTCTTTTTCTTTTTCTTTTTCTTTTTCTTTTTCTTTTTCTTTTTCTTTTTCTTTTTCTTTTTCATTTATTTTTTTCAACCACTTAAAACTGCTCACCATAATATTAGAATAGCATAGAACCACATTCAGAATGGGTGCCAGGCAGGACTAATCTGGTTTAGCTTTATCTGGTGTGGAACCACAACCTAAAGAAAGGAGAAGTTTGATTCTGTCAGAACCAGGTCTTTCTAGCTGAAAAAGTCAGGAATCCACACTGTAAAATTGCTTAAAGCAAAATAAAAATTTGGTAACTGTGATTTTTATTTTTTTTTACACCTCTCCATAAAAGTATTATTTTTTTGCCAAATGAAGAAGTGGACAATTACTTTAGCCTGTTGCAGTTTATGCAGTTTTCTGGTATTAGACATATCCTAGCACAAAGTTTTTCATGTACATTTTCACAGATGCTACAACAGAAAAAAAGGAAAAAAAAAAAGAAAAATGAGGGTCTTTATTCATCTAAAAATCCCACAGCCTTTAAATAAGAGTTTCTGTTAGATATAGGCAAGATGCTGCATGATAGTCTCAAACTACCACAGTCTCCATAGTCTCCAACATCTATAGCAGTCAGATTGTGCGAATGTAATGTAAGTGCATATACAATACACTTAGATAAATGTATTAAAAATCCCAAGGTGCCAACAGCAAACTTTAAAATTATTTTTATTTAATTAGTCTGGATAAAGAAAACTGACAGTCCACTTCTGTAGCATGAGGTTTCTTAACAACTCTAGTACGAGAGGAGATATTTTATGAAATGTTGAAATCTGCACTGGAAAGAATGTGTAGTTCCAACAGAGATGCGAAACTGGTATTTTCTCCTTAGTAGAATAAGATGAAAAAATCAAGCATGAGGACTGCCAGTACTTACATGTGTTTAAATTCTTCCCACATCTCCAGTTGATTGACATCTTCAATAAGCTGTTAATGATCCACTCCATTTGCTTTAAATGAGACTTAAATTTTTAGATCTGGTGTGGTTTTTTATGAAGTGGGAATTAAGTAGATTTAATTGCTTTTTTTCAGTTTTTGTTTTTGTTTTTGTAATTCATCATTCAAAGGAATGGTACGCTTTGCCATCATAATAAAGTTTCTCCATAATCTTTATTTGGTTTAAGTTCTAGATGCAAAACTGTGTACTAGTTATAATGAATCAGTATTCTTACCCAAGTTAGGCTATGTGAGTTAGGTACCAGTTATTCATACAACAAGGGCTTTTTCTCATGCTGGTTTTCAGTGTTTTAAAGTAGTAATTTAGCAGCTGTCTTGGATAGGGCTGTGAGCACATTGGAAATCAAAGGTGACTCTGGTTTTGTTCATGAAATGGGTTGGTACTGCATTTTTATTAGTGTATTTGCTTTCCTTGTACTCTGATAGTTTTATTCCCTGGGGCGCAGAGCTGAGAAATATAGATTGTAACTATCATGCCAGATAAGAAAAACAACGTAGGTGATGATGCAAAATGTATTGTCTCTGACAGTGAACAAGCAGAGACTGGCTGGTGTAAAACAGATTTTTTCAGTCTGATTGTGATGGGCTATTCTCACCACAGTGATACTTGCTGAGAAGCTGTGTTATATTTAGTTGCATTGTAATAGCATTTCTTTCAAGAAGTGACTTACATGTCTGTAGAGAAGTGATGGTACAGGCAACCATGTCTGTTAGTATGTAGTTGGCATTTTATATTCAGATATGAACATCTATATTGGTGCCAGACACTAGATAATCTGTGATTGTGATAGGAGAAAAATATTGGCAAGAGGACTGGGAAGTGGGAAGCTGGACATCAAAGTGCCTATCAACGTAAGACTTTATTGCTTCAAAATTAATAGCATGGAACCTTTCCCCCGTATGAAAGAATGAAAGTTTAGAAGGCATGATAAGCTGCAAGCTATTCTACTTGTATTCATGGTGGACATTTGTATGAGCAGTACTTCACAACATGAAATCCAAACTCAGTCTTCTGATGCAGGGTCATTAATAGTATAGTAGCTGAATTCACATGAAATCAAGTTTCCACTGCTATTTATGCTAGGTATTTGCATAAGATGGAGCATATACAACTGCAGATTTTACGTATACTATATGAATAAGGGTAGTCCATATGATCTTCAGTCTTGAGCAGAGAATAGATCCCCTGTGCCTGTCTGCATAACATCTGCAGCCTGTACCTCCCTTCAGAAGGGGGTTAGCTGAGGACTGCACTTATCTGGTCAACCACACTTTAGCCACTGTGCTTTGAAGAGAAGAGAGTATGCCATTAGCTGTGTTAAAATGAAATACAATATCTGGTATAAAGCAGTCACTGTGCTCTCTGTGACCTCATCCCTGCAAGGTAGGGGCTAATCAACATTATCCGGTGGGGTCTTTCTATTATGTCCCCTCTCTCACAATTCCTATCTGCTCAACAAATGACATACAGTCTTTCATCCGCCGTTGTCCCTCCCATAAGCATAATTTCTGATGGGAGGTGGTGAGGAGACAGGAGGAGAAGGAGACTAACCTTTTCAGTTCGATTATAGAGAGAACAATTTGCTTTTGTAATTAGAGCTCAGCAGTGATCTCTGTTTATTTCACTGATACTCAGCTCAGTGTAAACAGAACTCAATTTTGACAACTGTTTAGCTCACGGCACAGTTTTAAAGTATTAAAGGATAATGGAAGACTTATTAGATTAGCTTTTGCCATGATCTTTTAGTGTCCCAGATAATTATTATTTGTGATACAGCTGAATGGTTTAGGCTTGTGTTGTTATTATGCATGCATTTCTGTGTAATACTTTATGTACTGTTGATGGGCATTAAAATATGCATTAGGAAGTATACATTTAGTCAGATTGTACAGATATTAATGGTATTTTCAAGTGGCTGGAATTGTTCTTTTTGTGAATTTTATTTCATTTTCATCATTACAGTTCTTAGTTCCTGACTTTTCTTTTTAAAACAAATCAGTTCAATCGTCTTCATCATCATTATTATTACTCTTAATCATTCTTGTGCAACTTCTACCACTCCTTTGATCCAATCATTACATTTCTCCCCCAGCATTTTACTTTTAACATTCCTTCCGTTTCATGTGCTCTGCTGTTGCATATTTTTTATTTCACTATCACCTTTTCTCTCTTTTTTATTTAGCATTTTATATCATTCCTGTTTTTTGCTAGTCACATACTATTTTTCACCTCGCTATTTGATTTTTCCTCTTATTACCTCTTAATTATAGTATGTTGCTTCTATCTGTGATCTTATAATTAGCTTTTTACCTTTTGATCACCTTTTCTCTCATTTTGTGTAAGGCATCTCTTTTTAATCTTTTCATCATTTT
>NW_009713146.1:67631-95456 GCF_000703405.1 Apaloderma vittatum | reverse complement strand
GTTTTCCCTTTCTTATTCTTTTTTTCTGACTAAGCCCATTCTATTAGTTTCACTCCTTCTGAATAGAAACAGTGCTTCTAATCTCGTTTTTTATTTCTAGTAAGATTTCTGTATGCTGTTTTGTCCTTGTTTACAGCTATCTAATTTTCTTTTTTTTTTTTAGAAGTCTATATCTGCAACATCTTGGCAATTCTCTATAGATTAGGGCAATATATTTGAAGGTGATTAAATGATCCTACTAGACATTCAGCTTAACTTACTGGAATATATGAGCAGGAAAAAAGATATATGGAGTTTTCACATTTGAATAATTGCACTTTCTCTTAAGGTGGATGAGAGAGAGCCTACGTCAGTGACTAAGTGGATACATTTAACAAAACACGAGTACTAGTCCATGAGTGAAATACAGTTGTATTTTCATTTCAGTCTCCGAATGAACATTGGTGGTTCATGTTATGAAAGCACAAAGATTGCTCAGGGCAAAGAGAGCTCTGTCAAGGTTAATAGCACCAAAGTCTTCCTGCTCTAAACATATTTTAATGTTTTTATTTTTTTAAGATTGTTTTATTTCAATTTACTGTTCAAAACAAGAGTCTAACAGCAAAAAAAAAGTATAATATTAAATGCACTCTATGATTCACTTTACTATATATTTAATTTTTTTATATTAATAGTTATGCTGCACTCATTCCAGTGTGCTACTACTCATCAGGATGGTTTGATGCCTGTTTTGTTCATGTTAGTTACTTCATGCTTATGACTAATATTCTTGTTTGTTCAGGCAAAATGTAGTAACTTAAAAGCATACAGGCCTTTCAGCCATATTTTCAATTTGGAAGTGAAAGGCATGTATCTCTTTCTGAAGAAATCAGGCTTGTCAAATGGGCAGAGTGCAAAAGAGGCGATTGCTATCATCACTGTGTAATAAGGAAAAAAAGGGATTATGAATATATATGCACACCTTGCATATATGCTGCCAAGTTATCATGAAAAGAGCAGGTAGTTCTCTGAAATTCAATCCTTTCCTGCATTGCTTTTATTATGTATTAGATATGCCTATTCATTCTGTTGATACTCATCACAGCAGTATCTGAGTACCTCCCAGTGGTGTATTAAGCTCTTGACTTAAGATCTCTCATCTTCTCTCCAGAAAAGGAAAAGACATGAGTGACTCAAATTTGAATTAATTAATTTTTGGTAGTCTATGTTCTAAAGGACTCCAATTCCAGTTAAAATTTGTAATTCTGGTTGAACTGATATATGTGACATCTCATCTGAAAAGTGAGGACCTGAGCAAGGGCAGACCACATTCTGCCTAGCTGAAACAGTTTTGTAGCCAACCAGCAAGTATTTACAGGTTGTCTCCTGTGAAAAGTTCATACTAACAAAGAATACAAAAGTTGAGATACATGATTTGTATAATTGTAGAATAATAGAGGGAGTTGGGTTAGAAGGAACCTTAAAGGTCACCTAGTCTAACCCCCATACCATAGAGAGCAACTTACCACACTCATCTTTCTTCCTGATATCTAAACTAATTCTTCCATATATCTAAACCTACCACCCTTCAGTTTAAAACTTTTCCTCATCATTCTATGACTACAGGTAAAAAGGCTCTTTTAATCTTTCTTATAAGCCTCCTAGATACCAAAAAGCCCCAATAAGGTCTCCCCAGAGCCTTCTCTTCTCCAGGCTGAACAACATCAATTCACAGCCTTTCTCCACAGGAGAGGTGTTCCAGCTCCTAGATCATCTTCATGGCCCTCCTCTGGACTTCCTCTAATGGGTCCATGTATTTCTTATGCTGGGGTCCCCACAGCTAGTCACAGTGCTCCAGGTGGGGTCTCACAAGAGCAGAGTAGAAGGTGAGATTGACTCCCCTCAACCTGCTGGACATACTTCTCTTGATACAATCCAGAATATAATTTCCTTTCTGGGCTGCAAGTACACATTGCTGGCTCATAGTTTTTCATTGACCACTACCCCCAAGTCGTTCTCTGCAGGGCTGGTCTCAGTGCATTCATCTACCAGTCTGTGTTGATACTGCAGGGTTGCTCAAGCCAGGTGCAGGACCATGTGCTTGACCTTGTTGAACTTCAGGAGGTTAACAACTATCCTTCCTGGTTTTTGGTGGTGGAGCAAACAGGAAAGACATCTTGCTAAAAAAACTGTGGATTTTCTTTTCTCAGTATTATGAATTAAACCTGAATTTCCCTCTGAAAGAAGCTCTCCTCACTAAGTAGATAGCACAAAAAGGCTAACTTCTTAATTTACACATCTAAGCAATGTAACCTTCCCAGAACACAGACAAGTTTGTTCTTTATAGTGGTACAATTTCAGCCCCAGAAGACTACAATATAGTTGTGAGAGCTTCACACTACTTCTGTGAGTCCTTTAGAATCATTTAGTCTGCTGAACTAGTAAATATTCCTTCATAATCTGTTCTTGTCCAAGTATCTCCCCGGTGAAGGTAGCATCATTTTCTTGAAATAAAGAAAGTTAAGCTGTCTGCCACATGCAATTATCAGCTTTTCAGTTCATATCATTTGATTTGCATTACATAATATGTATGATATATCACCTAATTATGATAAGTCATAGAATCATAGAATGACCTAGGCTGGAAGGGACCTTAGAGATCATCTAATGCACCCGCCCTGCCGCAGGCAGGGACAACTTCCAATTAGACCAGGTTACTCGGCTCCATCCAACTTGGCCTTGAACACCTCCAGGGAGGGACCAGCCACGACATCTCCGGACAATATATTCCAGAGTCTTGCCGCTCTCATACTGAAATTTTTTTTCCTAAGATCCAATATAAATCTATTTTCTTTTAACTTAAATCCATTTCCCCTTGTCCTATCAGTGAACACTTTTGTAAAAAGCCCCTTACCAACCTTCCTGTAGATTCCCTTCAGGTATTGGAAGGCAGTTATAAGTTCCCCCAAAGTCTTCTCTTTTCAAGACTGAACAATCCCAACTCCCTTAGCCTATCCCCATAGCAGAGGTGCTCCAGCACCTGGATCATCTTTGTGGCCCTCCTCTGAACTTGTTTCAACAGATCTATGTCCCTCTTATGGTGGGGGCACCAGAACTGGACACGAGGGGGGGTCACATAAGAGCAGAGTAAAGGGAGAGAATCACCTCTCTTGATCTGCTCGCCACACTCCTCTTGATGCATCCCAGAATACAGCTGGCCTTCCGGGCTGCATGAGCACACTGCCAGCTCATGTTGAGCTTCTCATCTGTCAACACTCGCAAGTCCTCCTCCTTCAGGGCTACTCACAATCCACTCTGGGCCCAGTTTGTATTTGTGCCTGGAATTAGCTCAACCCAGGTGTAGGGCCTTGCATTTTGACTTGTTGAACCTCATGCAGTTTGCACTGGCCCGTTTCTCCAGCCTGTCAAGGTCCCTCTGGATGGCATCCCTTCCCTCAGGTGAGTCCACGGCACCAAACATCTTGGTGTCGTCGGCAAACTTGCTGAGGGTGGACTCAATGCCATTTTCTATTTCACTGACAAAGATGTTGAACAGCACTGGACCCAGAACAGACTCCTGAGGAACTCCACTTGTCACTGGTCTCCAAGTGGACATTGAGCCACTGACCAGAACTCTTTGAGTGTGACCTTCCAGCCAGTTCTTTATCGACCAAGTGGTCCATCCATCAAGTTCGTGTCTCTGCATCTAAGAGATAAGGATGTCATGTGGGACAGTGTCAAACCCCTTGCACAAGTCCAGGTTAATGACACCTGTCACTTTTTCCATGTCAACCAGCACTGTAGCGTTGTCCTAGAAGGTTACCAAATCAGTAAGGAACAATTCGCCCTTAGTGAATCCATGTTGGCTGTCACCAATCATCTTGTTATTTTTCATGTGCCTCAGTACAACTACCAGGAGTATCTGTGCCATGATTATACTTGGCACAGAGGTGAGGTTGACCAATCTGTAGTTCCCTGGGTTTTACTTCTATTTTTTTTTTAAAAATAGGGGTTATGCTCACCCTTTTCCAGTCTGTGGGAGCCTCATCAGACTACCATGACTTCTGAAAGACGATGGCTAGAGATCTAGCAATCATGTCCTATAGATAGGACATGAAATTGGACTGATGATTTTGTTGTTCACTACAAGTGAGAGTCTTAGTTGTGGAAGATACGTTCTATTACCTCATGTTTTTTGACAAAAACGTGTAGCATATTCTACCTAGATCAAATAAACTAGATGAATCTCATGGTTGACAGTATTAAATAATGCAGAGATACAGAAGTATAAGAATAATGAATGCCTTATCTTTCTCTTAAGATCAACTATCACTGTACTGTCAAGTCTGTGTCGTGACCCAAGTCCATAATGAATTTTCAGGAATATTAAACTTGTTTAGATTTTTGTTAATTAACGTCTTCCTGAACTTGCTCAGCATTTAGATGATTGGATAGTGAATGTCAGTTTATTATAGTTGGTGACTCCCTTAACATTTATTAGAATGCTGATTTTGCAAAGAAAGAAAAGATTACATATTTGACTGTCTGTTCTAGTTAGGATCACATACCAGACACTTTCCAGTTGTCATCGATTTGCTTCCTAAGCTGTAAAGGGCATAATCTAGATTTTTTGGATCACCATTTTTTTACGTTATGATGTTTATTTTTTTTTGGTGGGGGGCATTTTTGATAGACACATAGCCTGTGCTTAGTGCTGAAATATGTCCAACAGTCTAGGAAACCCTCTAAATAAAAACTGTATTTTAAACAAAACTTCTTCATAGTTAATTACATCACTGACTACAATTCAGCTATGTATGGTAGGCATTGGATTGGGTATGGATATGGCAGGCTTGGTAAATGTTGTTGGAAATAAATCAGAGATATTTCTTAGGGAAAAAAAAAGAAAAGAAACATACACGGAATACTCTAGAGCTAATGAAAAGAGGTTATCTGAAGGATAGACTGTCAGGGCTCAGACATGGATATAAAGATTTACTACTTCTTCATGTGGTGACTAATCATTTCTTTTTTCTGAAGTAGACTATGGAATTTCTTAAACAGTCATAAATGATTTTTTTTTTTTTTTAAATCAAGATCATTGTGGTTTTTCTTTTCTGGAAGTTCCAAAGTATTTGATCACTACCATAATAAGTATGGTCAATCTGAGGCATTTGCAGGTTAGTATTCTCTATCTTAACACATAAAGACAGAGATTGGGGCAAGACAATCTGCAACGAAATAGCTCATGCAAGAAAGCAAAGGTAATGTTGGACTCTGACCATAATTATGTCACAATGTCCCAAACTCATGATTTTTCCATCCTGTTATAAATAAGGCATCTGTAAACTCCTTTTTTTTTTAATTCTTTATTAAAAGATCCATAAATAGACATTACTTTTTAAAGTTATGATAGCTGAAGAGTTTCTTCTTTGTATAAATATGTATTGTATAACATTAACATCACAGATACAAACTTGCACAGAATTTTATATTTACAAGACTACAGATTCAAGCAGCAGATACCAAATAAAACTTATTTCCTGAGAGCTTTGATGGCAATGTCTGAGAACTCGAAGGTGACGCAATCTAGAGATAAGATTACAATTTGTGTCTCCTGATGAGAAAGACAATTATCATAATATGTAGAACAGCACAGGTATTGAAATCAGAAAATAACTTAAATGAAATATCAGCTAACAAAGGGAGAAAAAAAGAGTTTAAGATAATTCAGGAGGAATTTCACCTTGTGAAATATCAGTCTGCCAGTGTATATCATGTAGTTATCAAAAAGAAACAAGACAGAAATCTTTCTTTGAAAGACCTCTAGTGAACTGAAAGGTCAACATAGAACAAACTGGAGGATGGAAGAAAAAACAAAAAAATATTGGTGCATCTAATTGAGGCTTGTCAACTTTGTAACTAATATTTTAAAGCCAGGAAAATTTTGCTCTGCAAAGATATGAGGACATTGCTTTCTTCTGACAGCTATCATGTCTTGGTAGAGTCTTGAAGTGATGCTGTATATATATAGTAACAATATCTTTATTGCTGCATGTGAAACATTACTTAACAGCAATTACAGAATCTCTGTTACTGGTGAACAGTTTGAAAAAATCTTGAATTTCGTAAATAGAAAAGATTTTTTTCTTCTATCAAGCAATAAGTGTTCTCTGTTCGTACACTTTAAATCTAAAAAAACTGGATTTGCATAAAATTATTTCCCCAGAATTACCCTAATATACATGCAAGGAGTATGTGAAGTTTAACAAATGGACATCCACTGTTAGTAGCACAACTGCTCATTGTTAGCCCTCATGTCATGCAGTTATGTCCTTGAATTCATGGTTCTGGTCATATTGGTCATTTTAAGAAGATATAATTGTGGAAGTTTTTCAGATCAGCATAGTGAACAATGGCCAAATATCATAAAACCACAAATTAAAATCATTGTAGTAACTTACTGTAGTACTCTGTTTAGTAGAATTCCTCTCAGTAAATGCTGAAAGTTAAGAAAGTTGTATGATGCTTGGAAGAGGTTATGTGAAGCTAATTGAGAAGTATCTAATTTGCAGTACTGCATCACATTTTTCTTCATACTAACTGTAATGGTATGCAGAAGATCTCTGCCATAAACCACAGCACAGTTATATCAATCTCATATAAAAGAGATTTTAATGTTTGTGTGGAAGATATTGTTGTATCTCTTTTTCTTTTTTCTTCTTTTTTTTCCCTTTGTTTTTCTTTGTTTTACTCCTCTGCTGCTTTCCCTCCCCCACCCCACCCCGCCAATAACCTAGAAAACTGTACTGTCAATTTCAGCCTGCCTTGATCAGTTCCAAGAATCCCAGTTTTCTAGGCACACACAAGCACACAGTAAATAACAACACAGTACGCGGCAGGTAGTTCTAAGGAGACTTCCAAGGTAATTTTGGGATATACCAGATGCAGGGTGTCTTTCAGCTTTTTCTCGCATTCTTTAGCGTTTCCTGCTTGCTTCCAAACTGCCTCTTCTGCTTTGATTACTTTGCTGGGAGCAGGTGAGGACAGCGCAGAACAAAAATTGTTTTCTGCAACTTCGATGATTTGAAAGTGAAACTATAATGATAGTCTTTTCAAGCATGTGCTGAAGAACTCCTTCATGGAAATAATATTTTTTTACAAGGAAAAATTTTGCATTACAAAGGTATTTTTCTGTTACATATGCACATATTTATGGCTAACTTGACTGGGCACGTTACAAAAGCTATCCATGTAATCTTTCATTATTAAAGCAGCTTCTAGCATTAGATACTGTTTAAAAGAATCAAATACTTTTACTCACCATATCACAAAGGCAGATTTGAAATTGCCATTTGGTTTTGATTGGAATTTCTTTTTTTCTTCATTTGAAGATTATTTTTAATCTTCTGTCTGGGAGGAAAATGAGACCTCTTTCAGAAGAACAAAATTTAAAACCAATCTCATAATTTGCAACTATCCTACATGTAATTTTGCCCAAAGAAAATATTATTTCAGATTTTTCATAATTCAGATTTACTTAAGAAATATTCTTATATTTATCTGTGTCATAGAATCATAGAATGACCTAGACTGGAATGGACCTTAGAGATCATTTTAATCCAGCCTCCCTGTCGCCAAGTGTCAAACCTATATTACTACTGCAATGGCATAATTTCTTTTATTTTAAAATATGCAGGTTAGAAGCTGCAGTTTTGTAACCTGATTAAAAGACAAATGTTTCATAGATGAACTAGAAATTTGCATGTACCTTTTGTGCCAGTTTTTAACTGTCACCTCTTGTGAGATGAAGGAAAACAGATAGTATTCTTCCTATGGCAGGAGCCATCAGATTATATTATGTCTCATTAATAGAGGTAATAAATAGCATCTCACCCAACTATAATATAATAAATATGTGAAGGAAACTCCACATAAACGTAAAAATTTCATGGAGCAGGCAGGCTGCAAAAGTATTAAAATCAACATTTTTAAACAAGTCTGACAGAAAATATGGAAAATATACAGCAGCTTCCTCAAATACCAAGAATATAAGAGTAAATCAGTGACAATACGAAAAAAAGCCCACAGGTTATTCCGTCCTCAGACTATAAATGTAAGGAGTTATATATCACTAAACCCGTGGCAAAATGCTCACCCTTTTCAAGCTTGTTTGGGTTCATTGTTTATTAACCAATTCAACATTCATGGAATAATTCCAGTTAAGGTATTTATGCAACTTTAAGATAGAATCTACTAATTACAGTAGGCTGTACATTCAATTGCATTTACTGTGCTTTGTTTACATGCACTAAATGAAATGAAATCTGTTCTATTTCCACATAGTATTGTCTTTTGTAACATTTATCTTCCTTTTTTCCACTGTGAACTAAAGTGAAGATTTACTAGACTTTTAATATTTTTTTCCCAGTTAACCCTAGCTTCTCTAAGCGTTTTTTCCAGATGAATTAGGATCCTTTATTTATCATAATTGTTGCCTATCGAGGCGTAACGACCTGGTTCAAGGAACGATACGGCGACCGACTCCGGGTCACTCGGGCCATCAGCACACTGACACCAATGTGGTGGATGGCAAAATGGCATTTATTAGTATGCAACACAGTGTTATATAGCCTTGATTTACAACGTAACTTCCGTCTGCTTACGTTAGAAGCTATACGCTATCAGCTATAGGGAGGAGATTCCTTTATCTTTCCGTACAGCACGAGATCTTCCGGCCGCTGGGCCCTTGCTACCAACACATAATCAGTGAACTCTCTAGGAATTCAGGGGAAAAGAGCATCTTGTACCTGTTTCTGCATGGAGGAACAGTTATGTTTTAGTGGACCTTTTGAACATCTGTCAGTACAACATTTTCCCATCTCTTTTAGGCTAAATGTCAAGTACTAATTACTGAAAATGAAGTATTGCAAAATGAGGAGTATTTACCATGAAGCCATGATTAGTTTTGAGCTGTGTAGTGAGTCTATGACAAATATAGACAAGCAAAGTGAACCTATTTTGGAGCAAAGAAACCATATACATAGACATTTATTGAAAGACTGTCAAACCTTATACTGAATGTCTTTAAAGGTCTGGAAGTATTTTCTAGTGAGTGAATATCTAAATCAAATTCCCCCTTCTTAGTTGGATACACTGTGAATTTCACTCTCTCCCTTTAAATACATTACCTATCAAATAAGATCCTTATGAACATGTGAATTTCCCAGACTTATTTTCAGGTGCTTCCATATGTTTTAAGAATATAGTTCGAGACCAGAAAAGAAATGTATACAAATTAAATGAGAAGCTAAAGGAGAAAAAGAAAAAGAAAGAAACACCTGTAGGGCACCAGTGTGAAAAAAATGTTTAAGCTGCCTGTTATTAACTGCTCAACCTGTTTTATGCTGGATTTCTGCATAATTATGTTACAGAGGAGGGAGGAAAGAACAGATGTTGAATAAAGACTGAAAATAAGAAAACGAGACTTTTTTTTAAAAAAAAAAGTAGTTGTGGTTGCTCTCAGCTAGATGTTTTTTGGCAAGACTTTTAGACAGCAATCTATTTCTCAAATTCATTGCTCATTTCTGCAAGATTAATGTAAAACAAAATGTTTCTTTTTAAGTCTGATCACTTGAACAATTATACAGATTCAATAATCCCCAAGTCAGTCTTTCAGAAAGCAGCTGAATGTTTCCTCAAGCAGTTTCATAAATTAGATTAAATGAATGTGCTATCAGGTCAGAAACCCTTTAAGCTCTTTCCATGGGAAGTTACTGGTAGTTTATGTAATTAGCTGTTTTTCTCATGCTTTGTAAATATTCAGAAAATCCGTAGAAGGTACACTTTGCACAATCTTTATGGAATAAATACCACTAAAATATACTTGTGTGTTTTTCTGTCCCCTTTTCTCACACTCACATTACACTTTAAAGCAAACTGAATTATTATATTTTAAGAATGTTTCAAATTTCTTCTCCACTTAGCTGATATTTTCTGGCATTGGTTTTGAAAAAATTATGACATTGCTTTCAGGATAGTTATCTAAAAACGTGGGCTGAAACTACATGCAGAGTTACTACACTAAACCATCTACATCACCACTCCACTGTACACTCCTTTTTACCCTGAGTAGAATATTTACTTCAATGGGATTTACTCCTGAATATACTCTGCAGTTGCCCTTAGCTGAAAGAACTGCACACTATAATGCAACTGTTATGGTGCTTTTTCAGAGATCACTCACTATTCATAAGGTTGAGATAAAATCAGAGACCATTTGGGGAGAGGGATTCAGACATGAAATGAAACCTTTCCCCAATGTTTTAATTTTCTTCTTGTTAATTAAAAATATTTTATTTTTCAAGCATTCCCGACTTTGCTTTCCTTTGCTATCCTCACCCTACATACCATCACAAGTAGACTTCAGTCTGTTGAACTGCTTCTTTCAGGTGAGCAAATACTTCATCTGCTAGTTTCTTTTGTGATCCAAAGTTGACGTGTGAGATTATAAAGCTGTGTAGGGTTTGTTTTTTGAAAAGTAACAGCTTAAAAAGCCACAGCTCGGAACTGGATAGACTGTATTACTTCTTGAAGAGCTTACAAGTAATTTAATTAAGGAACTACATATTTGCATGCATTTTATATTCAAAGGATTTAGACAGAAATTTCCTATGAGAAAAATATTCAAAATTATATCACTGTCTTATTCTATTTGCTTTGGTCCTGATAGAATTTCTAAAAGAAATTATGCCATTTGGAAGAGATATAGTTGTAGAAAGAATGACTATGTAGACTTGTGTTACTTCAGGTGTTTGCATGCACATTTTCTACATACATTCTTATTACAGATCCTTACTGTAATTGCAGGTGAATAGTGGTAGCCCAGTGTTGCATTATATGTAATATTGCAACTGCACCATTACCACCAATCTCTATAGGAAAGCATGATTCTCAGGTACCGGTGTGTTGATGTATCTGTCTGTGGAATCGGAACAAATCTTTCT
Organism: Apaloderma vittatum; assembly: GCF_000703405.1. Classification (NCBI taxonomy): domain Eukaryota; kingdom Metazoa; phylum Chordata; class Aves; order Trogoniformes; family Trogonidae; genus Apaloderma; species Apaloderma vittatum. Next base: position 84,471 of record NW_009713146.1, on the reverse strand, counting down.
TATGATTCATTCTTTTGCCACAGATAAGCTATAAAATGAAGACAGTAGATTGATGATGGTTTAGTTTTTCTGCTCTTGTTTTAAACAGTAGATGTAGAACAGGTTCTTCTGTTTTATAGCCTGAAGCTAAGCTGTCAACATAAAAGATGTACGGACTTAATACCTGAGAGCTGGGCAGAGGAATTACTTCCCACTTTTTTTAGAGTAGATTAAACACTGCACAAAATAGCTCATTACTACTTAGTGTAAATTTATTGAAAAGGCAGTTTTTACTAAAGCATGAAATACTTTGTCTTATCATTACCTGCCTTACTGCAAGACACAGATTTCAGCTGAGAATGAAAAAAATTTTCATTGGCAATCTGCCTATCCGTATTGTGAGAAATTGATCACAAATATAGATCCTGAAACATTATTTCTGGGGTTTTTTTTGCTTGTGTGAGTACGTGTGCCTCAGTGTCATATAACGACACTCAGTATACAATTATGAGTTTATTGAATCCATATTTCATGAGAAAAAAACCCAGACCTGGTTGTAATATGCAAATTAAAATAACCAAAGGTGAATATCATTCAGGATTTGTTCAGCTTTGGAGATTTTGTGACTTATTTTAGTTCTAGATATTTTTATTCTGTGAAAAAGTTAAAATGTGTCTTTAGAAAACTGTATCTCAACTAGCAAAAGATCGTTGTATTACACATTTTGAAGAAGGAACAGAAGAAGACAAATATGAACAGACAAAGAGAAAGGCAAGAGGAGTAATAAAAGGCTACAGAATTAAAAAAGAGAAAAAAGTATTATTAAATAATATATTGCTTTTGAAGTATTTGGCAATAGTTTATACTTCATGGAATTAAACATACTTTTCAGATACTTTTCACCTGCTCATCACTACAAATATACATATGTATTTCTAAAAGGAAATGCTCTAGATGTGCATAGGATAAAATGTTCACTGTCATTATTTCAGCTCACTTCCTTTTGGGTAAAATCCTGGAGGTGTGGAAGAACTTAAGGCTTAGCTAGAGCTCAGTTTTGGACATCTTTTAAAATTCATCATATGTCTTTTTCCCACAAAATAAATTTAATTCTTAATTTTAGATTATGGAACAGGTAGCAGTTAAGTATTTTTGCTATATATTTCCAGCAGAATCAATACGGATAAAACAATCCCCAAGTAAAAATTTTGTGCTTAAATATTAGACCTTACTGGAGATAGAACTTACTTTGTGTTACATAACACATTTTTTTCAGTGTTTCTTACTACCATCTTAAAGGGAAAAATAGCAAATGAACAAAGCCACACCTAATACAGTTGAGCTTAACTTCCACCATTGATATAAACTAAAAGTTAGTCTTGATGGGTTTTGTACCTTAATGAGGAAAAGAAATTGGTTTAAAAAGTAGACTAGGAGTTTTTTGTAATCACTGATTTTATTTTATTTTTATTTTGTTTTTTTTTTAATAGGATTTCTCCCTTTAAGAAAACTGGGTGTATGCGAGACATTCCCTGCATGTTTGCCAACATGTGTTAGGTGTATATTTGTAAATTTTTGTTTGTACTTTCAATTCTTCAGAATTTCCTATTGATAATCTGTTTTAGAAGATTTTTTTCTTTTTCTACTCATGTAGTGTGCTTAAACTTGCTAGGTTTAAATTTTGCTGACTTGTAACTTTGTACACAGTAATTTTCCTTTCTTGTGTGACCTGATCTTGGATGCTACGTAGAAGTATCCACATATGTGATATTTATTGTGGGCTGAAGCTTTATGATATAGTGCATGCTTGAGAATGGTAAGTCTGAACTTGCAATTCTAATTTGGAGAAACAGTTCTCAGCAGAAGTATTATCTCTGATTTTTTGCTTTTTTTTCTGCCTAATATTTGTATTTTGATCTAATAGAAATATGTTGGCCTCCTACCGTTAATTTTATTCAATAATCTTTTGAATATTCTCCTTTCTTGTCCTTTGCTCAAAGCGTAAGAAGCTAATCTGCTTGATTTTTTGAAGTAGCACTAGGAAATCTTTATTCTTACGGAAGCGGTAGGAATATAAAGAAGTTAAATTAGTTCCTTCTTGGCTGGTGTAGGGTGATACGGTTTCATTAATCATGTGTGAATATGTTGTTGTGGGATGTAACACAGCTGGGCACAACAAGCTGGAGCATGTCTTCCAAGAAATTTCAAAACAGCTTTCTTGAAATCTGCTGTGAAAAAAATAGCACTTTTGTTGCAGCAAGACTGATTAATCAAAATAGGCCTTCTCTAACACAAAACCAAAAAGAATCCAATTAGACATCAGTTCTGCAACTCCACTCATAATCACTGCCAAGATTCTCTGCAAAGTGTCTCGTTATAGAAGACTAATAATGCTGTGTTTAGGGTAGAGAATCAAGTATTTTCAAATATTTCTGTCTAAATATGGTCACCTACATCTATATTTAGACGTCTGGACTGAATTTTGGTCCTTGTTCATACAGTTAATTAGCAATGGGATTCAGAACAACTGTAAATACCTACATTAGGGAGTGCATTGTGTCGAGTCCCTTAAGTAGGTTCTCATGTATTATAATGGGAAGTGAGACACCTATCTGGCATATGGACTCCTTCCTTGGAGGGGCACACAACTGTGAGAACCTGGGGCTGTGTCCCACATACATTTCTTAGGTGTAAATCCATGTACCTGCCTGTGTGAACTCCACAAGTTAGTGTTACATGCTGAGTAGAAGTGCCTGAATTGGTTCACTGCCAGAACAAATCTGGACACGTTAGTGAAGTTTTTTAATCAGGCTAATCTCCCTCTCAATGAGAAGTCATTTAAACATATTTTACATTGATTTGGCCAGAAAGTGATATTTGCACATCCTAACCAAAAAGTAGTTTTTATGGCAGCATTCATGATCTCCTAGGCACCTTCCAGATACTGAAGAAAGAAAAAAAAACAAAAAAACTTGTGCAGGGAGATCATTCTTTCAACAGTTAAGGAAAAAAATAACACTTGATTTTTAGATACATTTTCATGGATTTTTTTGGACATAACTCCATGATATTGCAATCTGTGACTGCTTGTTCCCCTGATTACCCATAACTTCTGAACTGTTATCTACCCAAGAGACAGGCCTCAAAAATAAGTTTCCACAAATGCTGTGGATATAGATGGCTGTAATAGACTATATAAATGCCCAGTATAAGTGAAAAACTAAAGTCACAGATTATTAGACACTGAAGACTCTTGACTGAAGAAAGTAATTAATAATGCCTCAGTTATTTAGAAAGCTTCTAGCAGACTGTTCCTTCCAAGACATCTTAGTGAATAATAATACAAAAATTTGCAGAAAATAAATCTAGAGAACTGAACTAAGCACAGGGAGACTAACAGACCTCTGGAGAAGCTCAAGGAGGACAAGACTGTCATGACCAGGAATATTAGTAGAACAATGATGGCACATGTGCAATATTATCCAGGGTTTTGAAAAAAAAATTAGGTTTCCTTTCAAATGGAAAGTCAGAAGATGGAATTGTCAGGGAAATGACACTTGAAAAAATCAGGGACAAGCCATCTGACTTCTGAAGCTCTTGAAAAGCTGGGCAGACATTTGACTTCCAAATACTGAAATAATATAGAAGCATTTAATACAGGAGTTGTTTGGGGTTTTTTTCCCCCTTTTTATATTCCTTAAGTAAAATAGATTAGAGACAACTAATAATTCCCAGCTTCTCCTGATCTGCTCCCAGGTTCACTTCACTGTGTGACAGATTCTGAATCCCTCTGGGAGATCTCCATGAGAGAGAGGAAATGCAAACACCACCATCATGTTTTGGGCATGGTAGTCATTCTTGGTATAATTATTAACCGCTCACAATTATTGCCAGTTGTATTCATGGGACATTTCTATAATAGAGTAAGATAACAATATATGTACTTCCTAATGCCTTCTAGTGTCTTAAATTATCCTCTATATGTGATTCTTTACCTGCTTGTAAACTTATCTCTAGATATCTCTAAATTTGCTTGTTAAGAGAAAACATTTTAACAGATATCCTTGTGTCCTGTGATGAATGCACTATAGGTGTAGAATTGCGTTCACGCTTCTCACAGTCACCTGTTTTCACCTCTTCGGGCAGTGAGCAACTTCAGCTTGTCACTGCGCTTGATCACAGCATAGGACATTTACAGGGTCAAAGTTAGTTTTGTACCTTTTGGTCTATTATGCAAGTTTTGCAAGCTTTATTCTCACACTTTTAATTTTAACATGGATTTTTTATACTTTTAGAATTACTTCTAAAATTATTAGTAGAGTAATTAAGTATTTTTCATATATATGTGTGAGAAATGTATGAAAATGCATGTATTATAGACTCAGCTTTGCCTCTATAGTATACATTCAATAATATTATTCAATAATATCCTTGTGAAAAATTTTGCTTATGTGTGTATATGAAAGTGATCTCTGACAAAGGGTCAGTAGATACAATAAATGGCTTTTGTCCTGTAACTTTCCCAGACTCACCCACCCCCAATCCACTGGTGGCTTATGCCAGTATCTGTTCTACAATTGTATGTCAAAGACACCCAATTAAAAAAATTTTAAAAAATTGTGAGACAGTTATCTTGCAAAATTTTGGGGAAAGTTGACTTTTCGTGGAAAAATTAACAACTGCACTAATAGCAGCTTTCCTGTGTAAGCAAGTGTCCCTATTATATGCTCTAGTTCAGGAAGATGATACATTTATGTTTGATTTTAATTAAATCCCATTGAACATGAGGAGAAATGTATTTTTTTTCTGAAAGACTATAAAAAGTGAAAGATTAAAAAATATACTTTAAACAGTTGAACAACAAATTTGATAGAACTTACTGTAGTGAGCACCCAGCACACCTGAAGAAATTGAAAGAGGACACAGAATAAATAAGATGATTTAAAATAATTTTGTCTTTTTCCTACCCCAAACACTTGACATTACCCATAATTTTGGGTGGGTAAAGAAAGCCTTTAGACAGACAAAAGAAATCTTCAGTTTTGATGTGTTTTAGCACCCAGGCTATTACTACATTTTAAGATAATCACATGGCGCAAGTTAAGGATTTTATCTATATTACAGATCTGTTCTCAGAAGGCTCTACATTCCCCATTGCAGCCTTTGATAATTCAATTAGTCTCTCAAAAAGTTCGGAATAGCTGATAAATTCACTTTAATGTTAAAACAAGTATCCCAGCAGGTTTCACTTAATATGATCGCTTCTCAGGGAGCTTAGCTCTAGAGGTGATACCACCCAAACACTGCTTTCTGCAAGAAATGTGTGGGCCTCTGGAGCAGATTAAAAGAACTGTCTGTACCATCATAGCTTCTCACCATTAATAAAGTTACTTCAGATCATGACAGTGATCTCATTCACTCAGATGGGCTGTCCATCTAGTTTAATTTATTTTAATTGGCAGCCTTAGGTCCCACCATGGGACAGATTCCATGCATATGATGAATGATCCCAGGAACAGAGAATGTCATTGAACAAGCTGAATTTAACCCTTCCCTTTAAACATTGTCTTTTGGGATTCCTAAATCCTATTGGCAGACACTGATTGCTGAATAATAAGTAGGTGGAGATTAGCTAGATCTGCACTGACTGTGTCTTTGGAGAACACTAACAATAATGCCAGTTCTGTTTGTCTACCTCTAGGAAATGAACAAAGAATATGTTAGAAGGAAAAGATGAACAACAGGATTTAGTGTGGTAAATAGATGCATGTCCCTGCAGAAATCAGATAGCAAAGCAGAGAAAAAATGCTAACAAGAAAATGCTGCTTACTACTTACAAACAGTTGGCCTTAACAGACAGATTGTCATTGACCTTCTGTACAGGATTACAGTTTTGCTAGAAGGAAGACTTGAATTTTAGATGTATTCATCCATGTCATCAAAGATGCATGTTGCCATCGTAGTTAGAGCAGGCTAACTGTGACATTGAAAGCTTATAGAAAATGCTATATTTCACTCTCCAAAGGTAGAAAATAAAAAGTGACAGAAATATACATATCCCTCTCTGCATGAAATACGTTATTCCATATTCTTACCCCACTTTGATTTCCTGTTTGAAATTAAATAGGCAATTATATTCAAGGATAACATTTGCTGATTGTTTTATAAAACAGATTCTCACAGTAAGCAAAATAAAATATTACTTTAGATAAAATTTTTCAAAGAAAGATTGCAAACAAATTAATTTCTGATAAATAATCCTAGGAGATTTTAAGGAATACGTTTTACATAAATATCTAAAGTTAATATATGATTTCTTCTCTTTTGTTTCTTGACTTCAAAATCAGACTTACATAATAACTTCTTTTTATTCAGAATGGTTAACCTATTCCAGAATTGTCCTCTTTTTATCCCCTACTATTTTTATGTTTCTTCATATTATTTTTATTATGATTATTTTCTTGTTAATACCTTTAGGTTTTTTCTACCAAAAAATCATGCTCTAGAAACTGAAGATATATACTCCAATATATGTGGCATTCCAATATACATTATGAGCATTAGCTATACAGCTCTGTCCATTAATGGCTCTGAAATACTTGAAGTTATGCAGGTGCAATGAATTGAGGATGAAAATGTTGAAGGCAATTTGTAACATCAAGCTGCAATTTAATTTATTTATATATCATGTAGACCAGTAGGCTGCAGTGGCTAAAAGTAGCTGTGATAGTACATCACGGGAACATTTGATAACACAGATGCACTCTATAGGATTACCGTCATTGGTTTTCTGCTTGATTATATATGCTAAATAAGTGTGTCAGATTTTTAGAGGACTGTGAATGACATTTTATGAACAAAGTTGTGGGCAACTGGTTATCATCTCAGCCTGACTCTCTGAAAAATAGATTCAACACTGTTGAATCAAAAAGGACATGCCAAATTTAAACTGAGAATTTATTTAAAGAAGAAATATTTGGGTTGATGTTGAAAGCCACAGACTTAATGAATGGAAGAGCTCAGCCGTACTCAACCTCTAAACCAAGAATTTTATACACAGCGCTATTACACAAATTTCAATTGCGTAAAAAACTACTAGCTTGGTATAAACATGGCAGCACGGTATTAGTGAGGAAGGGAAGTTGCTTTACTTTTGCAAGAAAATAGCTTAGTGGAAAAATACTAGCAACCTTGATCTGACTAGATAGTGAATCAATATGCGGTGAGAATCCCAGAAGCTGTACATGCAGGTTATTGGTAGGTTATTAGTTTACAAGGGGACAATTTTCCTACCAATGGGAGGATAATGTACATTAGGATCACATCTTGGAAAACTGGACTCATAGTGCTGACTTAGATACCTAAATCTCATTTACATTAACTTATGGAATTGCAGAAGCAAAGAATCACCTAGATTGGAAAAGACCTTTAAGATTATTGAGTCCAACCATTAAGCTAAAATTGACAAGTCTTTGACTAAACCATATCCTTAAGCATTATGTCAATACAACTTAAACACCTCCAGGAATTGGGAGTCTACCACTGCCCTCGGCAACTTGTTCCAATGTCTGATAACCCTTTCAGCAAAGAAGTTCTTAATATTCAATCTAAACCTCCCTTGGTGCCACTTGAAGCCATTGTCTCTTGTCCTATGACTTGTTACTTCGGAGAAGAGACTGACTCACCTTTCTACAACCTCCTTTCAGATAACCTCGTTTTCTCCAGGATAAACAACTCCAGTTCTCTCAACTGATCTTCGTAAGACCCTCCACCACCTTCACTGTCCTTCTTTGGACACAGTCCAACACCTCAATGTCTTTTTTGTCATGAGGGGCCCAAAACTGGACACAGGATTCTAGGTGTTTCCTTATCAGTGCTGAGGGGACAATCACTTTCCTAGTCTTGCTGGTCACACTATTTCTGGTACAGACCAGGCGCTATTGGCCTTTTCAGGGACTATTGGGCCCTTAGAGTCAAACCTGAGTTTCCTGCATGCTGAAGAGCTTAAGACAGCTAATAGAAAAAACCAGATGGATAGATATGTATTGATAACACAGAGGTGGACAACTTCTGGACATCAACTGCATGCACATTCAGTGAAGATAGGTATGCCTGTTTGGGAAGTGTTTTAGATCTGTAGCATGAACAGCTCCTTGTATCCATCCTTTTCCATTGCCTCTAGAGAGAGCATAAAAATTCTAGACTGATTTTATTTGTCAGAAATTAGATTACGTGGCTATCTCTGTTTCTTGAAAGAAATTGTTCTCTCTCTTGTAGCTGCTGTTAGGCATTAGATGAAACTAATATTCATCATCTGAGTGTACTTCCTGTGAGATTTTTTTTAGACCCTTGAGTGACAGGAGCTCTCCCTTAAATAGCAGCTCTCTCTGGTTTGTTTCCCTGTTGGATGATAATAAAACTTAAACAGGAGTGGTGAGAAAACTGTGTTCTGTCTTCCTATTCAGTAGGATTTAGCGCACATGGTAGGAGGAAAACGGGCTCTTCAGAAAGCCTCAGCTGTAGGAATACCTTTTCCCTGAATCCTGAATAGACTTAGGCAGGTACAATTGCCTTAGGAAAGACTGTTTTATAGTCTTGCTCAAAGAAATAAAACTTAGCAAAAGAATCACCTTGAGCATATTTCATTTTTGCTATTATGAATGATGTGAGATGTCAAATCACCAGTATTTTATTATTTTACTTTACAGGAAGAACTCATTTATGTGTGTTTTCTGGATTAGAAGCATTTTTTTTTACTTTGCTGCTTTTTGGGGTTTTTTTTGAGGTGAACTTTGACAGAAAGGTTAAAACAACTTCAAAAAGCCTTCAATTTAGTATTAGTTCTATGTAGCTACCTCCATCTTTCAGAGTATTACTGTTCTGCATAGCCTGCCTAACCAAAGAACAAGATTTTCCATGCTCTTTGATCTTTCGAAAATATAGTGAAATCTGAGATCAAGTGCTTTGCCTGAGTCTTGACTTTACTGGCAGCAGTGAACTGAATAATGTACTAACATTCAGAGTCCCTCTAATATTACTTAAAAAAAAAAGAAAGAGAAATTATGTATCTTCAGAATCAGTCCAGCTATGTCTGGCCAATGATTAAATGCTCCAAAGTGTGATGTGGATCAAAGAAAGAAACAATAACCAAGAAAGAAAAAAAAAAAAGAAAAAAAAACCTCCAAGAAATAAATGGATAAAGCTACAACAACCCCATTTGATTAAGTGTCAAATGTCACACTAACAAAAGAGTTTAAAGTTATTCAGAAAGCAGAGCTAATATTTTACTGATATTCATAGTGCAGAGCTTTTGGCATATGTGGACAATAATGTAAACAAAAATAATTACAGAAATCATATATATCCTTTCATATATTTCTTTTGCGTTAGCCATCTAAGTTAGAGGGTTTTTGCATAGTAATACTAGGGACAATTAAGTCTGTTTAACACAGAGACAGATGCCAGATGTATGCATGTAACAGTTACAGAGGAAGCATATGCATAGTATCAACTCTACAAATAGACGAGCTCCCTAGGCATTCACCAGTTTTGACGCTAAGGGAGGGGATGTTTTTATGTTATAACATTTTCCCTTGGTGGTAGCAAATTAGCTGCCTTGTATCCATCTTCAGCTGGAACAGCAGAGAGTCACTTGAGAGCGTACAAATAAGTTTAGAGCTCTAGTAAACTGTTTCTTAGATACCTGAGTAATGGGATACATACCAGGTGTATGCTGTGACAGGTGGACTTTAAAAAAAAAATTGGATTTTTTTTTTCCCGTAAGATAATTTTTTCTTACCTTAATTCCTTACAGAATTTGTTCAAGGTCAGACTGAACTTTGCTTTCAGATGTGTTGCTTCGCACACAATTTTTGTCTCCCTGAGAATTAAAGTAATTCTTTTTCTTAAAGAAAAACAAAGCAGAGCTACATTTTTATTTGGAAAACCAGAGGCTGTTTTTGAAATACCATGCAGTAGATATTGGGGCTCATTTTTTTTTTCTGCTTCCCGTTATCTGTGATACTGGGAATCCAAGAAAATAATAACTGTATAGGTCTCTTGCCTTTTGATTATAATAGGGCAAAAAGGCTGGGAGGAGAGCAAACCCATTAAAGTCAATTTGTGGTGGAAAGCATACATGAAACTCTAAATCAAGTAAATATTATAGTGATAAGTTCCAGTAAATGAAAAGGTCTTTTAAATACCCCAAGAAAATTAATCATGATCCATGTCTAGAACAAATTTTACTGCATTTTACAGCATGCGTTCCACATTTCTAGGGGAGTAGTATCTTCATTGCTACTACAGAGTAAAGACTTTTAAAGCAAGCCAATAGATTGACACTGTCTGACATATTCCAAATATTTCAGCAGCTTTAAAGGGAGCAGCTGCATCTTTTACTTGCTTTGCCAGAACAGTGTTTAATTTATCTAATACCTCACTGTTGGATTTCCTTTGTAGGGTGTTCAGATAAGTAAGCTGAGTGCACAGCCAAGAAAAATTACCCTGACTGCATCATACTTGGTGGTGATGTTTGTAACCAGACTTTAAGTCTATCTCCAGGACTAAAATACACTTTTTATAAGACATGGCCCATATGGGGGTTTCTAGAAACAAGAAAAATAGTTTCTAACAGTTAGCAGGTTTAAAAAGTAAAGATATTAGTGAAAGCAATGTTCACATAAAAATATAATCTTTGGAAATGTTTTCCAAATTACCAATTTTTCTTAAAGATATGTTTTGTCACATCAAAAAGGTCTCACATCAATACAAAAGTTGAAGCTATAACAAATGTAAAGATAACGAGTAACAAGGTGACTCTCAACTGGGCAGCTCAGTTGCTGCAAACGAAAGTAACTAAGAGGAGGTGTCTTTTGTATTAGTGTGGTTAATAACCATAGTCTCCTTGATCCTTGAAATATAAGAAAATGATCTGGAACTTAAGGTTGTTGATAAAGGATCTGGGGAAAGGAAGATGAGAATATTTTGAAATCACTAAGTGTCTTTCCTTTAGAGTTCATGGAGAACCTGAAAATGTAGCACTGAATTCATTTACATATGCAATTCTTTTTGCCAAACTAGTTATATTAAGAGCCAGATTTGAAAAAGACATGCTAAATTATTCTCTCTGACTGATCTAATTGGAACATTATCCAGGCAAAAAGCTAAGTAGGATAGCATTGTGAAATGCAAATTCCAAAGAAAACGTAGGTGCTTCATAAATTGGTATAAGGGTAATCCCATTCTGCAAATTTCTTTTGAGGGTGATAGTAAAACACAACACCAGCAATCTGCTAAACAACAGTCTAGGGCACTATTTAATCAAAGTCTAATGAATATGTTATTATCATGGCCTAGGGGAGACTCTATATGAAGCTCTTAAATAATTTCTTTTTTTCTAAGAAGATATTTCTCTATCTGTGTGTCTGAGTGAGAGTCCCTTAAGATACCTGGACAACTTCAGTTTTGGGTTTTTTTTTGTGAGAGCAGTATCATGAAAGGTATTTTTCATCCTATTTTATCAGATGTTTTGGGTCTCCCATGAAATCCAAAAAATATTACCCGTATATAACATCAACCTTTTGAGACAATTAATGATTCCCAGTGGGCTTTTCCTTCTATCAGTATACAACAGACATAGTCTCATTATGTCTGATAAAGGAGATTTTGAATGTAAATCCAGGCATACTGTCAGGAATGTGGAAGAAACCACTTTCTTTCAACAAAGTGGCCAGATTTTGAATGGTTCAACATCAAGATAGCTTTTAGAATTTTTTTTTTTTTTGGTTAGGCTTTGTAAAGAAAACATATACCATTTGAAAAGCTTTATAGCACTGATTCTGTTTTGGACAAAATCATGCTCCTACACAGAACCTGACAGACTTCCACTCAAGAGAGTCTCCCTATAGTCAGGATGTAAACAGAGCCATCACAGGGACATAGAAACAGATTTTTTCAGAAGCCTGTCATGTCTTGCTCCTTAGTGGCACCCTTATCAGTCAGTGTCTATAAACAAGTTGTCATATTCAAATTTGAGACAAGCTTACAAAGCAAAAAACTTGGTGCCTTCTAATTAAAGATATGTACACTGAGATAACTGGCAACTGTTGGGGAAGGCTCAGTGGTGTAATATATAGCTAATCGTTGGTGGCTTGGCAATGTGACAGATGGCAATAGCTTCTTTAAATGATGGAGTTTTTATATTAGTGTTTTCAGGAAATGTCAACAGCGTGATTATATTTTCATTAATGTTGCCTTTTCTTCCCATTCATTGTTTTTGTTGGTAATAATCACTTGTTATCTCTTGTCTCTAACTGTACAATCTATTAATATTTGTATAGGATGCCTCTAAATGGGCCTGGGTAATGACTAGGTTCCTAAATACTGCCACAATACAATACAGAATGTTAGTACTTGCGGAGTATTACAAATTAGATACAGAAATTATTCTTATTTTAATGATGACTAACTCACAATAAAGTAAGTAAAAGAGAATGTGAATATCATAAAAATTCTGCAAATGATTACAGAAATTCAGTTAGCTTTCAGATTTAAGAGTCATTGCATTTTTAGGTGCCAGTACTGAAACAATCCCACTGTAAAATCTGTGGAAATGCCTTGATCAAGAGTAGGAAGATATGTTGTGTTAAAAATGTTCTTTCTAACAGATTCACAAGCCTGTTCTCTTCTGTTAATTACTGCAGTTTTGTTTCTCTTCTCTTCCAGGAAACAGCTTTTGGGCTCTACAACAAAGATTTACTGTTAAAACTATGAATATATCACATTACTATTTCCCTCTAGCTTCTCAGCTGAGTACCCCTTGTACAGTTCCTCCTTGCAGCCCTGGGCTAGGAAGAGTGCTTTATGATGGAATGGGGAAGAGGTCAAACTATCTTTTTATGAATGTCATGTGGTCTTTTTACTGCAAATTGGAGTAAATTCCAGTCTGACTCACAGGCAAATGCTGGAAATCAAAACTGGGTGCCCATTCTCTGCCTCTTCTCTGACAGGAAGAAATGAGACACCCTTTCTACTAGTCAGATGCTAGCTCACTGACAACTGTCAAGTGAATGTACATTTGAGAAGCACAGTGAAAAATTTCAAGGGCTGTGAGGTTTGCCTGGGCTACAGATTGAAATTGTTTTTCTGCTGTGGAGGTTTTGACATTGTTGTGAATTTTGGAAGCAGCGCCTATCCCTGTCTGTGACTCACAGGTCTGATTTGCCTCCAGAACAGCAAGGCAGAGGCCAAAGACCCATTGTTGGGATCTGTGGACCAGCCCGCTGTGAGGATGGAAAATTTTCAGGTAACAGAAATGTTTTCTTGCACTTATGTTGTCTTTAAATAAAAATATGATTGCTGTTAAATAGTAAGCATTAATTTAAAGCATAGTTCTGGAAAGAAAATGTTAAATGTTCTCTAATGCTCCATGTAATCCTGAAATTTTCCTCCAATATTTATGGTTTGGGACAAATACAAACGAGAATTAAGTCTGTAGGCCCACCATCTTTATATTGCTTTTGAAGTTTCATGCCAATATAAAAGTATAACAAGCAAACAAAAACAACTAAACAGAAAACCTCAAAAACCAAGAAAGGGGAAACTCCGTAAGTATTATAGACCTCAGAAGCTTATAGTTGTCATATCAGGAAAAGGCCATGAGATCCAAGAGTTTTAAAATAGTGGCAGTCCATTCTCATTTTACTGCCAGTCATTTTGCTAACCTGAGCTACATAATTGTTTTGTCTTACTGAAAGAAGCCTTTTAACAGACAAGCCAATGTAAATACTCAGACTGGAGACAGCTCTGTTTAATAACAGCAAGCATGTGTATAGAAGTATTTGTTTACCTCTGCTCATTTATGTCAAAATCAATTGTAATTAAACAGGAATCCAACCACAGAAATAGTGCTTTACCTGATTGTTCTTGTCAGAAGTGTCATATAGCCTCAGTGTTTAGGATATGTCAAAAGAGACCATTATTTTTCTCCTGTAATGAATACCTACTTATAGTCTTTTCAGTTCTTCAGCAAAGGCAAACACCTTTCTCAAACAAAAAACTAAAACGCTAGTCACAATGTAGGAATTACTGAAGTTCTGAAAGGCAGATACTAGACATTACATGCTATTTATTTTCCATGTGTTAACATACACGTACATAAAATATAGTTCTTTGTATTTATTCAAGCTATTAAATTATATAAAATGTAGCTTATTTTATTATTCTAAAACAAGTAGGGTTTTTTTACTTTTATTTTTAACTGAGTGTGTTTGCAGTTAGATCAGAGAAATATAAGCTCCAGAGGATTTTGCACCTTGTTTCATTATTGAGTGAAGTCTAAATGGAAATATTATCAATAATGAACACAAATTTGCAACAAAAAGGGTGAAATGAATCTGTCTCCTAGGGAAGTCAATGTGAACTCCATGCATGCATTCAAAGCAAATCTTTTTCTTTGTTATGTGAAACAAGGATCAGAAAACATGTGCAATGAGGAATAGATCATTTCAAGAGTAAAGATAGATCATGTCAGCAGTGTGAAACAGCATGCTTCAAAAAGAAGACAACACAAATTTTGGAATGTGTCCTCCAGTGTATTTTTTATTTGGAGCTGTTATTTGATAGCCATTCTAGTCAACTCAGTCAGCCAGTGAGCCACCTCTGGCAATTAAAGATTACACAGAAACACAGAATCACAGAATGTTAGGGGTTGGAAAGGACCTCAAAAGATCATCTAGTCCAACCTGCCTGCCAGAGCAGGATTACCGACAGTAGGTCACACAGGAACGCATCCAGGTGGGTTTTGAATGTCTCCAGAGAAGGAGACTCCACAACTTCCCTGGGCAGCCTGTTCCAGTGCTCTGTCACCCTCACAGTGACAAAGTCCTTTCTAATATTTTCGTGGAACCTCCTGTGTTCCAGCTTGAACCCATTGCCCCTTGTCCTGTCATTGGACATCACTGAGAAGAGTCTGGCTCTGTCCTCCTGACACTCCCCCTTGACATGTTTATAAACATTAATGAGATCACCCCTCAGCCTCCTCTTCTCCAAGCTAAAGAGACCCAGCTCCTTCAGCCTTTCCTCATAAGGGAGATGTTCCACTCCATCATTTTTGTGGCTCTGCGCTGGACTCTCTCAAGCAGTTCCCTGTCCCTCTTGAGCGGAGGGGCCCAGAACTGGACACAATATTCCAGATGTGGCCTCACCAGGGCAGACTAGAGGGGCAGGAGGACCTCTCTTGACCTACTAGCTACTTCCCCTCTAATACACCCCAGGATGCCATTGGCCTTCTTGGCCACGAGGGCACATTGCTGGCTCATGGGCATCCTACTGTCCACCAGAACCACCAGATCTCTTTCTCCTACACTGCTCTCCAGCAGGTCAGTCCCCAACCTATACTGGCATATGAGGTTATTCTTTCCCAAGTGCAAAACTCTACACTTCCCCTTATTGAACTTCGTAAGATTTCTCCCCGCCCAGCCCTCTAGCCTATCTATGTCTCTCTGAATGGCTGCATAGCCTTCTGGTGCGTCAACTACTCCTCCTAGTTTTGTGTCTTCAGTAACCTTGCCGACAGCGCTCTCTAATCCCATATCCAGGTCATTGACGAGTATATTGAACAGCACTGGTCCCAGACTGACCCCTGAGGGACTCCACTAGACAAAGGCCTCCAACTGGACTCTGCCCCATTGACTACAACTCTCTGACTTCTTCCCTTCAACCAATTAGCAACCCACCTCACTACTTGGTCATCCAGACCACACTTCCTCAGTTTACCTATGAGGATGCTGTGGGAGACGGTGTCAAATGCCTTGCTGATATCCAGATAGACCACAACCACTGCCTGGCTATCATCCGTCCATCTGGTTATGTCTTCATAAAAGGCTATCAGGTTGGTCAAACATGACTTCCCCTTGGCAAAGCCATGCTGATTGCTTCTAATAATGTTCTTATCCTTGATATGCCTAGAGACAACCTCAAGGATAAGATGTTCCATCAGCTTTCCAGGGATGGAGGTGAGGCTAACCGGTCTGTAGTTCCACGGATCATCCTTCCTGCCCTTCTTATAGACTGGAGTGACATTCACTTTCCTCCAGTCTTCAGGCACCTCTCCTCCAGTCTTCAGGCCCCTCTCCTGTTCCCCACGACTCATCAAAGATGATGGAGAGTGGCCTAGCAATGACTTCCTCCATCTCCCTCAGCACCCACAGATGTATCCCATCAGGGCCTATGGATTTATGGATGTTCAAGTGCTCAAACTGATCCATAACCCAGTCCTCCATAACCAGGGCAAACTCCTC
Source organism: Apaloderma vittatum (assembly GCF_000703405.1). Classification (NCBI taxonomy): domain Eukaryota; kingdom Metazoa; phylum Chordata; class Aves; order Trogoniformes; family Trogonidae; genus Apaloderma; species Apaloderma vittatum. The sequence continues at coordinate 68,191 of NW_009713146.1, read as the reverse complement.
CTTTATCTTGATTTCCTCTGGGTCCTCAGAGGACTGAGGCTCCTGAGGACAGTCTTCAAGAGTGTAGACAGAGGCAAAGAAGGCATTCAGTAACTCTGCCTTCTTTCTGTCCTCTGTCTCCAGGGCACCCATCTCATTCACCAGAGGGCCTACAATGCCTCTAGTGTTAATTTTGCCGGCAATGTATTTGAAGAAGCCCTTTCTGTTGTCCTTGACCTCCCTCGCAAGGTTTAATTCCAAGGAGGCCTTAGCTTTTCTAATTGCCTCCTTACATTCCCTGACAGTAGTCCTATACGCCACCCCAATGGCCAGCCCTTCCTTCCATAATTTAGATACTCTCTCCATCCACCTGCGTCTGCCCAGCAGAACCCTGGATAACCTTGCATGTCTCTTGCTGGATCTCTTTCTTGATTTCCTACCTATTGGGATACACTGATCCTGAGCCTGGTAGAAGTGGACCTTGAATCGTGACCACCTCTCTTGGGCCCCTTTACCTTCCTTTACCCCTGTCCCGTGGAGTTTCCCCTAGCAATCACTTGAAAAGACCAAAGTTGGTCCTG
>NW_009713146.1:33571-67612 GCF_000703405.1 Apaloderma vittatum | reverse complement strand
GCTTGGTATTCTGTTTCAACTGCACAAGATCCAGAATTCTACCATCTTATGGTCGCTGCAGCCAAGATTGCCCTCAACCTTCACTGCTTCAAGCAGACCTTCCTTGCTGGTGAGCACAAGGTCCAGCAGCACTCCTCTCCTGGTTGGCTCATCCACCATTTGCATCAAGAAATTATCATCAGTGCACTGGAGGAACTTCCTGGACTGTGGATTGCTGGCTGTGTAGGCCTTCCAGCAAATATCTGGGTAGTTGTAATCTCCCATGAGAACCAGGACCTGTGATTGAGAGGCTACTGACAGCTGCCTGTAAAAGACCTCATCAACTTTCTCCTCCTGATCAGGTGGTCTTTAATAGACACCCACCATAGTATCACCCATGCTAGCCTGCCCCTTCATTCTTACCCACAAACTCTCAACTGCCTTCCATGTTTATAGGAAAGAGGAAAAGAAGTTAATTTTGAGAAGTTTATGTGTGAGTTAATACTAATGTCACCTGCCAAAAGTGAAAAATAAAATCAGGTATCTCAAAAATAGGCTAATGTTTCCTGCAACAATGAAAGAATGACGAAATCTACCAACATTTTAAAATATTCTGGGTTGTTCATGTACTTATCTAGTCATATTCTCATTTCGCCTTCATCAATGAACTTAGGGTAATGCAAAAATATATTTTTTATATATATTTTCTAACTAAAAATTTTTTAGAAAATAATACACTAGAATGACCATTTACCAAGTCAAATCTTGTAAATTACAATGATCTGAACTTTTTCTGCCTTTTTTAACTTCAAATACAATTTGATAACATCATTTATAGGTTTTAGGAGGAATATGACTGTGTAAGTCTAGGTCTAGATTGACGACTAGGTCTAAATCTAGAACGCGGCCTAGGTATATGTCCAGACTTGTGTATATGGGAAATCAGATTTTAAATATATTTCCATATATACATATACATAAACATATATGCACATGTGCATATACATATATTTAAAGTCTAGTATCTCTTATACAAAGCCTAGACGTTTATTATTCCATTGTATGGGGTACTATGATACAGAGCATGGTGTTCTTCATGTTATAAACATAGTACATTAAATATTTCTTGAAAGTTCGTATGCTGATGTTTTATTTACATTAATTTTTTACTTTTAATTTGCTTCTCTGCTTTGTGTGTGTATGGTAATTTAAACAATAAGGGTCCAGTTAAATTGGAAAAAATACTGTATTTAATAAATCATTTTGGCTACATGGAGTCATTGTCTAAAAAAATAATTCTTGAGTTTCTTCTTTGTTTTCAGTATGCAAATTTCATATAATTAGTGAGTGAAACTAAGATATCTCAGTTTTAGCCATTGAAAGGAGCTTGCTATCTAAAGCATTAATTAATTAACTTTATAGTGCAATATATTTAGGGTGAAACCAATGCCCATAATTAATTCTCTTCACAATATTTATGAGGAAAGCATAAGAAAATAGAGATAGCACAATAAAAGTATCTTTTTCTTTAAGCTTGCCACAGAAAGCCGATGTTAAATATAATTCCTCTGGTAATATAGAATAAAATATGTAAGATACGTCTTATGTTGCACCAAAATACATAGCTTGCATTGCATTTTATATGTGGCCAACATAACTGTTGTCCCCATCTTGCATTTCTCTCCACTATCTAGGTGACGGTTGTTTCCAGAGAGCTTGTTTCCTTCTCTTTCTACAGCTGATAATTTAGCAGTTCTATTTTAGTGTATGTTCTCCCCTAAGTGCATAAAGCACTTCTGACTGTTTTCCCTTAAAGCTCTAGAGAGTTAGGAAAACCTCTAGGCTGCTTCTGTTTATTGTACACACTTGCACCGTTAAGGGTTTATTTTCAACAGGAGGGAGACAAGTATAGAGATAAAGACCGATGTTGCATAGCATTCTACCAGTACCTCTTGCTGTACAGCGTAGCGTATGACCTATTTTACATACATATATTTATATATTTACCCTTAAATTGATTCTATTTTCTCATATAAACTAATTTGGCCCTTGGTGGTGATAGTTCACACTGTGTTTATAGTTTCTGCTGTTGGTACAAAAGTGCCTGTTCGATTTTTTTCACTGTCTGCTAGCTGTATCAGTCAAAATTACAGGCTAATAGTGAGACGGGCAGCTTATAATGCATGATAATCAATACTTAAAATCTGTTTCCTGTGAAGTGACATAAAAGAGTAGAGTGAAAAGACACAGATTTTCAAGACTAGAGCACCAAAACTCATGCAACGCAGGCTGTTTTCACTTCAAGGTCATTCAGTATTTGTTTCTTCTACTTTTCTGACTTCGTATTTAATTCAGTCACTGTTAGGATACCCAGGGAGCAGAAATGGAAAGTTAGTCGATACTGTGAATATGAATACAAGCAAAAACTACTTTAGCAAATGCAGAAAATTAGAAGTGGAAGGAAGATTTGGCATGCAATATATATATAACATATATATACATGCTATATGTTATGTATCTCTTTTACTTAGAGATTGCCAGGAAACTTTGTATTTTTATTGGCAATAATGAATAATGTAAATACTATGTAAGAGTTATTGTCATACCAAGGATATGCATATACACATGCATAAGAGCTATGATTTTCAAATCTTAGAATGTAAATTGGTTACAAAAAAAAAATAATGTAATTATTCTTGAAAATCTCAAAGCATAGTTTTTGGCACAGTGCTGAATACCTAGTGTAGTTAACTTATTTCCAGGGGCTGAGAACTGCTCTGATCTTTCAGTATAAATTTTTTTTCATTTCAATCTCAATTCAGGGTATAATTTAATTATTTTTTAAAAAACAAACATTTCAGTCAAATTTTTGAATGAAATTGTGTCAAAATAAAATTTCTCAGTTGTATATCTCATATACATGTATATAGACATTGTCAATGTAGATAGCAAGGAATCATATATAAATATATCACAGAATCACATTTGTTTAATGTATTTTAAGATGGTACAACACAGAACTATTACCTGAAAGGCAGGTAACACCTTCTACATGTGGTCTTTCTGTGGCTTGATAAAGTAGGCTATAATGTATTGAAATCTTCCCAGCTGTGTCCACTGATGGTCTCCCAGTACACTTTGAGGTCTTGACACATTACATGTGGTTTGAAAGTTTTACAAGAACTGTTACTTCTTTTTTTTTTCCTGTTTTGCTTTGTTTTGTTTTGTTTTGTTTTCCTATGAGAAAGAAAGGAACAAAGAGGAGTCCTGTTTTAATGGAAAACTGAGAAGAGTTAGAGCAGCAAAGAGTGTCTGATCATTGGTCAGAGTGTTGGTCCATTGATTGTGCAGTTCTGAGCATTTTATGGTAGCTTATATGCAACATTTTTTATTCATCTTTTATTACAAAAGAAATAAATTTGTTCACAAAAATTTATACAAAAGATAGATAAATTTACAAAATAAAACAGTTAGTTGGAAAGCTGATTAATTGCTTAGGGAAAACTTTTAAAGTGCCAGAAAACCTCTATCCAGCATTGTCATGTATTCTATAGAAGAGGAAAAAAAAATTAGGTATGGTTAGAGAAAAACCTAAATAAAATTCCTACTATTACTCCCTACTACTCAAGTTCACTTTAAAAACTAGAGAATGAGCTTGCCAGAAATTTATTCTATAGTATTAGGAGAAAAAGAACATAACTAATTAATACCAATCACTTGCAAAATATAAAGTTCTACAATTAAGACTGAAAAGAGTGGGATTGGGGAAATTTTTGTTTCTTTCTGTTGGGTTTCTGTGATAAAATATAATCAAACCTGGCTGCTAGTAACTACTTCCTGTCTCATGCTAAAGCTTGGAACTTTTCCCTCCAGTGCCTTTGCACCTATGTGCTTTTTCAAATATATTGATTTGATTTGATTTGTGGAGTTTTATATTTTCCTTTTTTTTGAGAGAGTAGCAGTTTCTCTTGGCTGTTTTAAGCAGCAACTGTTTGAAGCCGTAGAAGCTCTGTAAAATTAGATACAGAGAACTTTAGCAGAGATGAATTAATGGGTAGAATGTGATGTATACCAATGCCCTTTATTTATATGTCTTCCTTTTTATTAAGCAATTGCCACCACATATGTTGTCGCTCTGGTTATGCAAACCAATGCTATTGCATTCAAACAAAGTCAAACACCACAAACTTAAATCTCTTTCTTACATGCTTCTCACTTCTGCCCCTGCGTTAGAGTCCCATTGTTGAGATTGTCTTTAACTCTTGCTTGCCATTATGACAATTCTAATTTTTATTGTACATGGTGTACAATTAAACGGTGGTTTTAGTAACTGGCATGCAGCTTACTTCTGATTGGAGTTCATAGAATCATAGAATGGTTTGGATTGGAAAGGATCTGGAAAGACCATCTAGTCCAACCCCCCTGCCATGTGCAGAAATATCTTTCACTAGATCAGGTTGCTCAAAGTCCTGAGGTAGAAATCATCCAATGGAGCATCCACAGCATCTCCGGGAAAGCTGCTCCAGTACCTCACCACTATCATATTAAAGTTTATTCTACAAGTACAATCTGAATCTGCCTTCTTTCAGTTTATGCAGCCCAGGATAAGGCTGGCTTTCTGGACTGCAAGTACACATTTCTGGCACATGTCCAATTTTTCATCCACCAGTATCCTTCTCCACAGGGTTGTTTTCAATCTATTCATCCTCCAGTCTGTACTGATACTGGTAATTGCCTCACCTATGTTTGGGATCCTGCACTTGACCTTGTTGAACTTCATGAGGTTCACATGGACCACTCTTCAAGCCTGTTGTGGTCCCTCTGGATGGCATCCTGTCACTCAGGCATGTCAACCACACCTCTCAGTTTGGTGTGATCTGCAACCTTGCCGAGGGTGCACTCAATCCCACTGTGTCATCACTATGTCATTGATATAGATATTTAATAATGATGGTCTCAGTGTGAACCCTTGAGAGACATCATTCATTACTGGTTTGCACTTGGACATTGAGCCATTGACCGCAATTCATTGCACATGGCCACACAGCCAATTTCTTATCCATCTAACAGTCCATTAACTAAACCCACATCTCTTTAATTTAGCAGCAAGATTGTTATGGGGGTTCATATCAAAGGTCTTACAGACATCCTCACAGATGACATCTGTAGCTGTTCTATTGTCCACATATGCAGTCACTCTATCTTAGAAGGCCACTAGATTAGTCAGGCACAATCTTCTCTTGGTGAAGCCATGCTGGCTGTCTCTGATCACTTCACTGACTTCCATGTGTTCTGATATATCTCCCAGAAATATCTGTTCCATGATCTTATCAGGAACAGAGGTGAGGTTGACTCACTTCCATGAATTTTAAATTTAAAGCCTTTCTGCTACATTCTCTGCCTAAAAAATCAGTGTTCTCTTTTATTTTATGGCTTACACCCTGATTTAACTGATCAATGTGACGTAGCACAATTTTATTGAAATTTAAGTCACATTTATTCATGTCTTTAGAAAAGTGAACAGTCAAAGCTATTTACACTATTGTGTTCTCATAGATCATCTTCAGTGCTTCTTCCGTGTCAATATTCTGCAGTGAAACTGTCCATGAATCTGATGACGATATTGTAAGATTACAAGAATTTATTTTCTAATTTAGCAATATGACAATCACATAAATTTTTCCTACCTTTGGGCCAACAAATTTGTTCTACTTTTATGAAAACCTGCTATGTATGCCTCTCTATGTGTTTCATGTTTACATTTAAAGGTATTCTCATAGTTTTTTGTCTAATTGGAATCTCAGGCATTTTTAAAATACAAAATTCCTCAAATAAAATGAATATTTTAACCCATCTGTCCATTTTGTGGAAGAAAATTCTTAGTAGCTAGGGACTTGTGTGTAAGTGATTGAAACCTGGAGATGATAAAAGGATTTGTTCTATCAGTATTGACTAGAGAGTATTGAGAATGAGAAGAAAAAGAAAGCAACTTGGATTAGAGGTGTGATTTTCTAAAAAAACAGTTTTAAGTGGTATTTCTGGAATTTTTTTTTCTCCCTAACATTGTATTAGAGTGATTTGTGCAATTATAAAGTGGTAAATAGTGGCCCAAATGTACACTATTAGTGTAAAATAACAGACAAGCTAAGGTTTTAAAAGCAGAAAGTTTCTTCGAATTGTAAAATATAAAGTATCAAACTGTAGGTTCTAAAAATGCAATGAATAAAACAAAATCTTATTTAACTACATTCTTTGAAAGAAATAACAATATAGGAATCCTACCTGAAAAATATCAGTTCAAATAGTATGTCACAGTTTGTCATTCTTCCAAATTGTATGTATTGAGCCAATCCATCTTCACTTACTTTCACCAAAACAAAAGGAAAGGGGAAAACTGATTACAAGATCCATTCTCATGTCTAATAAAATTGCAATATGCACTTTTTGACAAGTTTATATTTAATGCATACTGATGCAAAATTCTAGGTTAGCAGGAAAAGTAGGGTTTTTAAGAAAATGTTTTTATTTTGTGACTGTCACATAACATAATAATTATATATGAAATGGAAGTGACAAAAATGAAAAGCCAGCTTGCTGATTTTTATGAACTGTTTGTATTTCCAGAAAGGCAGTCATTGCTCAGTTATTTGATTTGAAAAAATTAATCCTGATAATGCCTTTTGAGTTCCTTAAGTACTGTTCACTCTTTTCTAGGATGAGTTTTACAGAACAAAGCCTAACAGATTTCTACAGCAGATTAGTTTACAGATGATGCTCAATTCCACTGAGAATGATTCTCTAATGACCCCTTTATACTTCCATCAGGCTGTGTGAATGCTTTAATATGTAGAGAACAGAGTTAAATAAATCTATTGTCTCAACTAACAGGTTTATGCAGTCCTTCTGAAATATTTTAATTATAGCTTTTGCTTTTTCTCCATAATTAAGAAACCAGATGTCAAGTAAGCCCATCACGTGTTGATCATAGCCTATCCATTAGTTTAAAGAGATCCCCTTGTAATTAGATTTTTTGTCTTTCTCCTTTGTTTTACAGAGCAAGAAGAATGTGTTAACTGCACAGATGAATGCAGAGTGCTTGGTCATTCTGACAGGTGTTGGATGCCACAGTTCCCTGCAGCCAGTCAGGCTGAGAATGCAGATTATCGCACAAATCTCTTTGTACCCACAGTTGAAGCTAATGTTGAGACTGAGACATACGAAACTGTGAATCCCACCGGGAAAAAGACTTTTTGTACATTTGGGAAAGACAAGAGAGAGCACACTATTCTCATTGCCAATGTTAAACCTTACTTAAAAGCCAAACGTGCCCTGAGTCCTCTGCTTCAGGAGGTTCCCTCAGCATCGAGCAGCCCAACCAAGACATGCATTGAGCCTTGCACCTCAACAAAAGGACCACTGGATGGTTGTGAAGTGAAATCAGGAGCCTTGGCTGAAGCAAGCAGCCAGTACTTGTCAACTGACAGTCAGTACCTATCGCCTAGTAAACAGTCAAAAGACACTCCCTTCATTGCACCAGATCAGATGGCTAGGGCCTTTGCAGATGTGCATTCCCGAGTGAGCCGAGACTCGAGTGAGATGGACTCTGTTCTGGAGCAGTTAGATCGTTCAGCCCGGGATCTAGGCAGGGAGTCGGTGGATGCAGAGGAAGTTGTGAGAGAAATAGACAAGCTCTTGCAGGACTGTCGGGGAAACGACCCTGTGGCCGTCAGAAAGTGAGGGGGAAAATAAGGACAGGCTGCCAGTTACGTTCCTCTTCTGCTGATTAAAAGTAAATAAATAACTCAATCCCCTGGTGGTAACAGATTTACAGAAATGAAGACCAATGCTGCTTTAAGGCTTTTAGTGAACATCTGAAGTGCCCACAAGTATGTTCTTTTCACTGCTCTTTCTTTTTGACAGGTAACACTGGTTTCATTTTGGCCAAACTTTCATTAGGACAGAGTCAAGTACACTAAGAACAAAATGAAAGAAGGAAAGACGGTGCCATTTTGACAATCTGATAGGAAGGTGTGAGTAAGGAGGAATGGAAGTACGTCTGATACTTTAAGACTGTCCTCAATAGCTGATGCTGACTTTACTGTTTACGCGTAAACCCCAAGAAAAACAGGGTTGAATAATTCTTATCTGTGGTGGATTTCCAGCAGTCACCACAGGCTTCTACTGAAAGTCCTAAAAAGAGTTCTTGTAGTAGTCCAAGCGACACCAAACATTAACATTCATTTGTGGTAAACATTTATGTACAAAGTTATCTGCCACAAATATGGAAGAAAAAAAAAAGAACAAGATAACAAGAAATCCCATTCCAGATCATTATTCAACAAAACATATTCTGATCATTAGTAAAACACTTCATATCATGTTAAGGTTAAATGTAAAATGATATAGTCCATTTTGTCCTGCACACACATAAGGTAATTCACTTGATAAAAAGGAAAAAAAAAAAGATTTTAATATCTATTTAGCATTTTAGTGTCCAACAAAACTATAAATAGTTAGCAGTAAGTTTTAAAAAACTGAAGTAAAATAAGGTTTGAAAAAAATAATTACCTTCAAAGGTAATACACAAAAGAAACTAACATTATTAACACTTTTTTTATTCATTTGTGGACACTAAAATAGCTCAGGAAAGTGAAAATGTCTTAGACATCCACAAAAAATCACATGACCATTTAAATGTGCAAATGTAAGAAGATTCAGTGTGTTTACATCAAATGACATATTTTTATTGATTTATTGCAGATTCAGTGCATATGAGCCAAATTGTTGAGTGTATAAGAGCTATATTGTGTATTTTATTAAATTAATATATAGTTGTGTTGCAAAAATATTTGGGCTTATATTGTAAATGGCAAGTGTTGCCTCGGTAGCTGTCGAACTCTATGAGTTTTGTTTTTTCCTGCTTCCTTTTCCCCATGGATTGTGGGAAGCAGCGCCTCAGAGCAAAGTCTCTTGTTTAATGTATGGTCTACGAAGTACTGCAGTACATAATCTGTTCAAAATGTGTTTGAGTGAGCTGATGGAGCTAACTGAACGGCCTACAAATACATCCATCAGTCACGGTTATGTGCAAGTCCTTGTAGAAGCTTTTATTGCAAATCCACATTTAATAGAAAAAATTACACTCGAACCAACATCTGGAACCTCGTTGGTTTTGTTGTTTTTTTTCTTCCAAACTCATGCAGCCAGACTGGTTAATGTAGGATATTTGATTACTTCTTAAGAGATGCCACCATTTTGAAAGTTTTTCTATTAAGTTCATAGAGCTGAAAAATAAAGCAGTGCCAATGTGGCATGGGCAGTGTTTTCATCTGATTCTTTAGAATGTGCAATTGCTTATGGCAGTTCGAGATATACACTGCTTAGTTTGAGTGGTGTTTTTAGTTTGGTTTTCACTTGTCCTGAAAAGTATTTGCAGAATAAATTGGGATACAGTTTCTACTTTTATTATTTTTTCTAAGGGTGTTTTTATTGCATTTGAAAAAAAGCAAAATTGCCTTTATATGAAGTTAAAAACTAGCCCACATTCAAAATGAACTTGCACAGAACATTAAGAAGCAGAAGAATAAGAAGTTTAGCTCAGGATTTGTCCCTTATATACTTCAGGTACTCTGTTGGAAATACCACTATGGCACATTGTTTAAAAATGATGTATTGGATTTATAAAATTTATTCTTTACTATATAAACATATATAAAAGAGGTTGGCGATCTGAATTCCCAAAAAGCCATAGCTTTCATCAGCTCAAGAAAGAAAGCTGACCCAACAGTCTGTTTTGATGTTGGGATTGCTGCTAAATGGTGATTTTACCTAGTCAGTCCTACAATGAATTGTCTTTGTGGAGACAACCATTTTGACAGTTTGCTTTTAGCTCCTCCTGTTAAAGAAGTCTACAATTACGTGTAAAAAAAAAAAGGATCTTGTACATGTTTTGTCAAGCTACTCTCCATGTTTTGGACAATTTATGTATCTAAAATGTGGTGTTGTCTGTGTTATATAATTTTTAATTTTTTTTTTGGCCAGGAGACCCAAGACTGGTTTTGCTTGATAGCTTGATAGCTTGAAATTCCATAGTGGAGAGGATTTCTTATTGTTTGATCAGTCTCTTATACGTATTTCCGTGGTGCCCATCACTTCAGTGTCTGTGCACCAAGTCTTTAGCTCTGCCAGTGAGATCCATTATTCAGCAAAATCTAAACCAGTATGTAAATGCAGTCAAGTGATGGAGATTTGTGTATTTTATAAATGATTTTAACACTGAATAACCAATTGTACAATTCATTGTATGTTTCTGAAGACATAAAACCACAACATTCTGAGAAAGGGCTGTGCCAATGTAAGAGGAATTTACCTTAAGGCTCTCTGTCACTAGTGATTTACTAGCTTTAGCTGTTTAACACATTATCTGTATTTAGTAGTGATTATTTATTTACCACTCTGAGGTAATTCGGGATTCATGACTCACAGCTTTATAGAAGAGTTTAGAAAATCTTGCTTTTATTTAATTTGGCTGACAACTGCCTTGTGTTGTAGGTCTCTGGCATACTGCTTCCAGTAAGGATATTACAGGTTAAAAAATCTGTTTCACAACTTAGGACGGATATAAAATGAACCAATAAACCAGAAGAGCTTATACAATGCAAAGTTTGCTGGTTCAGTCAAAATTGACTGCACGAAGGAAGTACTACACACAAAAGAATTTTAAAAGTACTTTTTCTCCATGGTATTTTTACTATCACCACTAGAGAAAGAGGAAGAAATGAAAGATAAAATTTCTGAGTTATTTTTCTCATTCCTTTACATGCATGTTTTATAAGATAGAAAGAAAATATCTGCCACATGATTGTAAAGAGAATCATGAAGCTAAGGGAAGCAAGTAACTAATAAAATTGTACTGTACACTGTGAATAGTGAATAAGACATTCTATATATTTTCTATTTTTTTTTAGTAATGAAAGCCAGCAACTAGGAGTTCCTTAAACAATTGGCCAATCCAATCGGGACGCAAAAATCAAACCTTTTTTCTTTGTTTATTTTTTCCCCTTGATGTATTTATCAGTAAAGAGTTTCTCCTGAACTGTGATTTGCCATTTAAGAATACAGGTTTTCCGGATCAAGTTACTCCTAGAAGTCAAACATTGCTCACTGAGGAGCAAGTTGCATCATTTGAAGAAACTTTCAAGCTGCTTTCTGTCCAATGGAAGGGAAATTGCTGAGGTCAAGGAGTCTGAAGCCAAGCATAACATACGCCCACTCATTATTGTTTAATTTCTTTTGACATCAGGCAGTGATTATTATTGCATTATTTCAAGCGGGAGTTTTGGCTATCAAGATTTGTTGATTTGAAGTGTAATTGAATGAAACCTGATTAAGGTTTTTTGCCTTCTCTGGCCCAATTGTGACACAGGTTGGCATTCGCATTTATCAGCCCCTGTCTCCCCATATGGCTCAAAGTTGCACCAATGACTGGTGAATGACACAAAAACCAAACAAAAGCAGCATACATTGTATGGATTATCTCAACCGCTACTGTTTAATGGCTGTGTTTAATGTGACCTATCTGGAAAATGAGGACTACGAATAAAAAGCAATTACTAATAGTGATGTTGCCTGCTTTTGCATTCATTAACACAGAAGAAATGTGTTAAACACTGCATACCACAGGGAGCCTGATGGTAATTGCTTTGGAAAAGCAACTTGTGGCAATGCGGCTGTTACAGCTAGTTATCAGTTTGCCAAAAAAAAAAATGACAGTTCCTGCTTCATTTATTAGAAATGTGTAACAGTTTTCTCTCAACAGGAAGGTGGTGAAGAGTTCTCATCAAGCTGGGTAGGTTTATCTTTTAAGCAGCTGATGTGCTGAATCCCTACAGGCTGTTATTTGCTCATAGAAACATGGAGCTGAATGGAGCGAAGTAGGGTTTGGTACACCAGTGTGAGTTCACCAAAAGCATTATAAATGGGAGTATGAGTTCTCAAAGACTGTCAGCTCAACCTGAAAGGATAAACCACCGCCTGAGTATATAAGTAGAGAAAAAAATCTTAAGAATGCAAGAGGTTTGGGGTTTTTTGTTATTTTTGTTTGCTTTGATGTGTTTTTTTTGTTGGTTTTTTTTTAAAAAAAAACCAAACCACAACAACATGTCTTTCTTAAGAGCCTGAGTAATTGAGGTAAATAATTTTATTCATCTTGCTGTAAACAACGTGACAAAATGCTAGGGAAAAATATGACTAATTTCTGTGCCTGTGTTTTTTGAGTTATAATTTAACACTTTCAGCACTCTCTTTTTTGTTTTTTTGTTCTGTTTGAACATCATGATCAAACCCTCAGAATATATGTCACCACCTCTCTGCTCCTCTGTGGTTGTAGCAGTGACATAACAAATAACATAAAGCCTCCACTCCAGGTTTTTTTGGTGTTTTGGAGGGTGTTTTTGGTGTTTTTGTTTATTTGTGGTTTTTTGGGTTTTTTTTTTAAATAATGATTAAATAAATAGGTATTGCTTTTGACAGTTAAATAGAACTTTAGTTTGTTCAGAATACTACAGGTGTTATGAAGATATGTGCTAGTCCTGCAGGCAGGATTACCTTTTAACCGTTGCATGTTTTCTGCAAATCTCTTTGCCAGAAGCAAAACCAACTTGTATTTACTTGGCTGGCTATCCCAGGCACAGAACAACCTCTCCACCCCCCGTTGTTTTCTTCCCTTTTTCCTGCTACATATATTTGGCTTTCTACAGGCTGAATTCCAAAGTCTAGCAAGACACTGTCAGTACAGAGTCCTGTGAGGATGTTCCTTATGCTGCTGAGGGCCTCTGGACGCGGGATGTTACTCATTGTCTTCAACTGTGTGTAATGTAGAGCTTGGCTGGATCTGCAGTATATGTAGAACAAGTCATAAACCATCCTGGCTTTTCTTTGCCCAGAATACAGAGTCATTGATTTCTCATTTGGAAAGTGGCCACTCTGTCAAACAGAGATTCTTAGATCTCCTTTAAGCCAACCACATTTAACTGCTTCAGGGTGTTCACTCATGGGATAAATACCCTATCCTTATCCTTTATTGAGTCTAAGCCATGAAAGTAGCTGAAAGCTTATTTTTTCAGTTAGTAATGTTTCCCTAAAAAATGAAATTTCTCCAGTAGAAAGAAGGGACGGCTCTCTGCTGTATATGTAACTTGATTTGTGAAAGGTCACCTTAGTATCAGTAGTGCATGCAGAAATGGAACAGGGAATTAATGAGCCATATAAGAATTTTCTGAGATGTATATTCCATAATGCATATGTTATGATTCAGGGAAGAGAGCACAGTGTCTTGCTTTATTTATTGCTGATGGTTCCCGATAGTGCCTGGCTCACAAAACCATTTAGTTCAGTTCTGATTGAGAAACAAATTCCTTTTTAATATATTTTTTTCCCCCTAAATATATGCTAGTCAGACTGTAGGCCCTTTGTTACTTTTAAAAATCAAAATAATATTCTCACATGGTTTCCCCTTTCAGGTTCTTTCATTTGGAAATAACACCTTTTTTTTTTGACAAGACTCCAAAATGTACAGAAACATTTTGCAATTTATCTTGGTAAGAAACAATAACATAGACATCATTTGAAACACAGATTATTGGACAATGGATTTAGATTTTGATCTACTGAGAAATAGAATAATTAAAATTCATTTTCTGAAAATATATTGTATTTAATACCTTGGATACTAACTCTATGGAATTCTTATTAAGGTGCATCTATTGAACTGCTGTCAGAGAACTAAGGGGTCAGTCCATAAGTTATCCTCAACTCTTCCAAAGTCAAAAGCAACATTAAAATTTCATCTGGAAACCATTTGATTGCTAGCGCAGTTCAGAAAATATATTTATAATATGTTTGAAAGAGAAATGCTGCTTAACAAACTTACAATTACATTTTGTAGTAGCTGCAAATTTTCCATCATTTTAGGGGAAATTGCATACAGAACTCCTCTTGGTGATTTGATTTGAAAGTGATAAAAGATGGATTACTGTGGTGGCATCAACATTAAAATGGAAACACCATATCTGTCTGACGATCAGAAAATGACATTTATCTATTTCCGTTATTACTGTCTTCAGGAAAATGTTCCATCTTTTTTTTTTTAACTTTTTTACAATAACCATCTTTTTTGATGATACATGTTATGATTTCTGCAGGTGCTCCTTTTATTAGCCATCATTCCCTCCTTTTCACACATCCATTTAAAACACTTTTTCCATAAAACACTTTATATTTTTGTGAACAAATTTCTTCACTGGTTGTTGAGTATTTGGTTGTTGAGTTGTTGAGACAAGTATCACAACTAGTAAAAGAGTCAGCTCTAAATCAGTATATTTTCTTGATAACTAAATATATTGCTGTCTCATCTCTAGTGAAAATTATTTATTTTAAATTTTTTTAACTGAAATTATGGGAAAAAATCATCTGATATGTATATTATGGGTAACTAACTAATGCATTTAATATCTTTTAACTCTAATATGGCTCATGACAATGTATTTCATTATGAGCACATGTTTAGCGACTGTCTTAGACCACATGAGAAACCATATTTATTCTGAATACCCTTTGAGTTTCCATGCTTAAAGCTGTATTGGCTATACAAATGATTTTCTAATCCCTTGTGTCTCATTCTAAATTGAGAACAAAATGAATATAAGCCACTGCTATGTAATTCAATAAGTATTTGTAGAACACCAAGTGAATATATTAAATAGAACACAAAAGAATACACGTGAAACTATTTTAATAGCATTATGGTACTATTGTACTCTAAGAGATTTAGAATAGAGATTGGAAACTGTTAATAAACTTTATCACTGACCACAAGATAAACTTCTTAAAAACATTGAGGCTTTGTCTCAGTTCAAAATCTGCCATAGTGGAAAGCTCCAAAAGAAGAGTGCTGTCCAGATTCTGGGCTACTTTCATACCGTCGTCTTCTGGAAGAGACTCCAGAAGCTGGTAATTATGTTTCCATAACAACTTTTACACTTCTGTGCACCAGTTTAAGTTCCTTGGTATACTCCAACTCTCTGTCACTCAGCATTTCAATGCTACCTTAGGAGACTGTGTAATTGACTCAGTTAGGGATGCAATGTGGATAGAAAGTGTATTTATTTAGTCGACTTATTCTCTTTGCACATGTTAAAGAAGTCACAATGATCCCTTAAAAGGAGAAGAACAATTACCTTTTGGAAAAGTAACAGTCTTTGAAAAGTAATCTCCAGAACCTAAAAGAAAAAAAAATAATAATAAAAAAACCTGCAATAATATAACCAACAGGAAAAAAGATAAAGTGAAAGAAAAATGGCAAATGTAATCGTGTTCACGAACACTTTGTCCTCTACAACTCAGTAGAGTAACAGTGTTGATGACTACAAATACATTACCTTTCTTTTCTAAATACACATACTCTACTGAACTAAAATAAGAGGAAGATGTAAAATAATGGAAGATGTAGAAACCCAGATAACGCCTGTAGAATGCCAGTAAATCCATTCAGTGCTTTAATTTCCAAATAAATCATTTTTTTTACAGAGATCCATTTTCCAGCACAATAATCTTTTCTGGACTGCTAAGATATAAAACCAAATTGACTGCAAAAGTTATTGTTGTTGGAGTCAGAAATTAAGACAGATGAAGAAGGAGAATATGGTGCTTTGGGCAGACTCTTAGTTCCTATTACTTCTTATGCTTTAGCTGAGGTGAAGTGTCAGGGAACCATCACATTACTACAACAGTAGGAGAAGTAGGAGCAATTGGAGGGCATCTGAATCGAGTGCTCCTGTTCAAAAAATCTTTCATGGAGGTTTGCCAAACTTGCTGTGGGATCAAGAATGTAAACCCGAGACAGCTCTGCTGATAACAGATAATTCCTCTAGCCTAAGGTTCTGTTCACATCACCTTCCGCCTGGAAGAAATTCAAGCTTCTGTGGGGGATGACAATGCTCAACTGTGAGGAGCCATCAGGTGCTGCTGCCAAATCTTGAATGCCATAGCTTCTTGTAAGTGACTGCCAGCTCTCCTCATTCACTTTTATTTCCTTCATCCTGAGTGTTTGTAAGGCATACTAGAAAATGCAAGTCCACATTTCCAAGCCTTGAAGGGTGGTCTGGAGAAAGACCAATCCTTGTTCAATGCATGCTAGCACAGAACGCATTTTTGCAGCCAGATAAAACTCTGTTAGAATTGGATTTGCAGAACCACCTGTTTGCTCTGTTTGGCAATTTCTTTAATTATTATTCTTGTGTCATTTTCATAAACAATCCAGAAAATATTTAACGTCAATGAAGCTAAAAGCACGCTCATTTTTAACAGCAACATAAATATTAATCACAGTCACCAGTCCAGACTGAGGATTTTATTTGGCATAACATGCACAACTATGCAACAATTATGCAAAAATTGAATTTTTTATGAGACGTAATTAATATACTGTGCTACCACCTAACTCAGAGCACTTTGCTAAGCATCCTTAGCTTTAAAGAATGCATCAGAGTGGTGGTAAAATATATACTAGACTCAGTAAAGCACATCAGCAGCCTTAGGATATCTCTTCCAGTGGTGACTGGCATTACAATCTGCAACATGTGTTACAGACTTGTTGGATTTTATTTGTGCTGGAATCTTGCTATTAAAAAAAAAAAAGCAGTATAATTGCTGATTTACTACCACTGCTTAATCTAATTCAGTTCTTAATAGTCTATTTGCATAGTAGAATTTGCGTTTTATTTCATAGAATCTATTGTGACTCCACCTGCTTTAGTTCATATAATGTATCAGAAAGGGGAAATAATGGTACAAGCAAAGGAGTGACAAATCACTTACCTTTGCTAAAACTTCTTAAATATTGAAGGGAAAGGGAGTACATGTGTCCCATCTTTACTGGTGAACCGGAAGTGCACCAACATCCCCACCTCAGTTCATTTCCCAGTTTCCATTTTACTGGGTTTCTGAAGCTCAGATGAATCACAGAATCACAGAATGAAGTAATTTTCAGATGTGCTGCTGTCACATGCTACTATCCTCGTAAAATTTTATTCATTGTGGAGACTGTGACAGAGAATGAGCAAAGATATATGCAGATATACATTGCCTTATCAAACTGTAACATCACTAAACATAACTGTCTTCCTATTGACTGGGATGTAATCCAGGCACTAGAGAACACAGACAAATTACAAGTTATTCTACCCTGCCCATAGAGAGGTGATCAAAATAATAACAAATTAAGGGTATTTTTTGACTGACAGTTTATAAGTATTTCATTATATTTTTGCACTTCCTTCAAGGTTCAAATCCTATGGGTGACAGCTGTCATTTTAAAGGTGACTCATTACATTCATTTACAGGGTCCCCTAACAGATGGAAAGGTCTTTGTTTCCCAGGGAACGCTGACAGGTTATGATTTGCAGAGCTTTTAATCATTTTAACAAAACTTATACACATCTGTCAGTTACTCTATTCAGTGATGTTAATAATATAGCAATTGGAGAATGACAAAGAACACTTTACTTGAAACTACAACTTTTCCATCAAGACTGGGAAAGTGGAACAAAAGTATTTCTGAAGAGCGATTTTATTCCAGAGAAAGGAATATAAGTACCAGTATTTGTAATAACAGTAAAATTTTATTTTCATGGTACCTGTCCACAGAGCTTTTTTCCTCTTCTTACAAGCTACAGCGAAGTTATAAATCATTAAAACATACAACAGATAAAACATGACAAGCTGGAATCACATGAATAATTAAAACCAAAGTCACTGTGCAGAACTGATAATTTTGGTCAGGTACAGAATAAGGGCCTTCACTGTGGTGTTTTTCTGGTCCTGATAGCAAGCACTTCAAGGTCCCAAAGCTTCAGAACTGAGAGAGCAGATGTGGTGCCTCTGCCTCATGACTAAAACACAGCTCATTCATTCATTATAGACCAGAGGCCACACTCCCCTTACATAAACCAGATATTTATTTGCAATGATGTTACAGGACATCCATATAAGTTACACAGTCTTTACAGAGCAATGACACTGGGTTTCTTTTTGGGATCAATAATGTTTAATATCAGCAGAAATCTGAGCATTAAAACGTTATAGTAAATAACTAGAAATTGTTTAAATAAAAATGTTTTTACATCTTATACTTTATTCCTTTTAGAATTTGACGATAGTTTGTGAGAGTTTTTAAATTTTATTTATTCTAATACCTACTGCAAAAACTGAAATAGCAGTGATCCTTTGTAATGCAACAACAGTTTAACCACACCTTACTGTCAGAACGTCTCAAAGAAGCCTCATTTTTAAGATCTTTTAGTAGAGATTTTTCTGTCATCAGGCAGTACTATTTAATATCATTACAATAGAATTAGAAGACCCCAGAGACAGAATTACAGCTTCTCTTTAAGTACTACTGATAAGTAGTGAAATAATTTGTATTGGATACATAATACAGAAATAAAACAAAACAAAGCAAGCAAAACAAAACAATCCAGTGTTTTGGACAGAAGAAACTTATTCTCTCCAGACCATTCACAGCTGGTGTAGTAAGACTGAGAATTTGTAGGTTGCAGTCTGCACAGACAGTATGTGCTGGAGCTAAGAATTTAACTTGGATTTTCCTAGAAGTCTAATCCAGACCTTGAACTACTACAACCACCTTTTCATATTCTTCTGGAAGCTCGGACAGATTATGGATCAGAATGGCAGGTACTAGAATTTAACCATGTTCCAGAACAGTTCAACCCCGGCCTTAACCTCTTCTGTATAATTTCTCTATTAGTTTTCCAGTGTCAAAAGAGCCAGGAAAGGTATTTCCCAACATTTGCTGTTGTGATGGTGTTGAGTCATAGGCTGGACTTGATGATCCCAGAGGTCTTTTCCAGCCTCAACAATTCTGTGATTCTGTGATTTTCTTAGAGGCTTTAGACTTCTAGAGTCCTTGATGTCTCCATATATATTTTCTTGGAAAGAGTATGGACGACATTGAAATACTGTTCTGTAAAGTAAAACAAGTGGCAGCTGGCACCATACAGTTTTGTTATAATGAAAACATGAGGTGGTTGCCATTACACAGTCCTGCACTAATGAGAACAGTAGGAGTCCGGCATTACAATGGTCTAATGAAAACAGGAAATGGCTGGCATTAAGTTGGTATAATGAAAACAGGAGGTGGCTGTCATTACACTTATACAATAAATAAATTAAGATTTCTGGCCCTACCAATCTCGTCTATATTATATATGATTCCAGTGTGGAAGAGAGAGGCTTATGCAAAGTCCGGGCCAGTGACAGTAAAGAGCATTCTTTGTTGCAACACTTTGGAAGCAGAAGGGTGTCATTTTCTTGCAATTTTTTATTTCTTTTTGGTGGTTATACATCAGTGAAATAGGGCTATGGTTTTAAAAATTGATACAAAATCTATACAGATTTTTCTTTTTATTTAAAAAATAATCAAAAGCAGTATATTTTCTGGAGCAGTCCTGCTAGAGTGTGAAGGGCTAGAAGCAGGTTATTGAAACTGAAATTCAATATGACAGGATTTTCTTAATTAGCCTCCTACTTACCCCTCCCAAATTTGGGCTAGACATCCAATGGACAAAACAATTTTGAGGTCTTTCATGTAATGTAGAGAAAGATACCAAGAAGAAAAAATACATGCCAAGTTAGAAAGAAAAATAGAAAAAAGTTAAGCACAAAATCAATCATTCAGCTAATGATCTTTCTTCTAGGAACAGAAGGTTCAGGTGAATTTGTTCTTTGTTTTTCAAGATAACCTCTCCAGTTGAGCCTTTTTAATTATTATTGCACAAGAGGGTCTTCCGTCTGGCTCTTATACGATAAATACACAACACCTTCCCTTTCATTTTGACTTTTAAAGCTATCAGAAACTGATTGATTCTTGCTCTCCTTAATCTGGCTGAATTCACCATCAAGTTCATACAGTTCAAGGCCAGTACATTAAGACACTGCATCAACCCACTCTTACAGTACCTTTCAGGCTCTCGATCTTCAAGCTCAACCGCATCAATTCTGGGCATTTGCCATCGAAACTAGGAGACAAAGAGAAACAAGAAAATGTTTGGAGTATAATTTTTCAAAGCAGTAATTAGTGTGCCAGAATGTTCCAGCATAAAACTATGCTTCCTGCAGCCTGGTATTCCGCTGATAGCTTTGGTTTCTATGCTCAGATTGCAGTGAAAATATTCAAGTCAGGTAGCTCTGAGTGAAACAGCAATGTGATGCAAATAAGGAACAGATAATCAAATCAAACTTTCTAATCGAGTTTTGCTATGCTGACTCTCTTATTTCTCTCTAGCCTGCAGTTTGCATGTTGTTTTACAACACTGCAGAATTAGCTTAAAGAGTAAATACTTGTGAGTTTATAGAATCTTGTCATGTCTCACATACACTGAAAAACGAATGAAGGAAAATAATCTTCTTGTGCTGCCTCTGTTATTACTTTAATCTCTTTGCGTCTTTGGTGTGGTACAGATTGAATCCTGTGGAAGGAGGGGAATAGGATGAAGAAGAAGCCAGAGGGGTAAAACGGGGTGAGTGCTGTTAACAATTTTTTCCTTTCCTTTTCTTTTGTTTTATTTCTGCATCAAACAACTGAAGTAAAAAAAAAAAAAGTCATACCTTACAGACCAGATTTTAAACTAAGACGTATGGTACTGGAAGCAACAATATGCCTTAGAAAATCTGCTGTTGTGCGTTGTGTGTACAAGCCACAGACGTGGCTTAATCGAGATAGGAGGCGACACGTGCCGTGCATCTGAGATTAGCGTCTGGCCCTCAGCCACTAATGCTGGCATCCTGGGAACCGACTCAGTCCTCTGCCAAACTTCTGCTGGGATTTGGATTCACTGAATCCGACTCACAGTCTTTAATCCCCCAAAGCAGTATCTCTTTGAATAGTGGAGCTTGCAAAACATCCAGGTGGTGGTCTAGCCATGACAGTGCCTGCATAAACTCAGGAGGCAGCATACTCTGCTTAAGAGTTTTGCTGCCCAGAAATCTTCTAACTCCCTACTGTGCAACCCTTAATGTGAGAGCTTAACCCTCTTCTTTTTCTCGTGTTCCTTATACTGCAGAGACAATAGTTATATTGGCCATTGCATAAGCCTTGCAATATTTTTGAAATATTTGAGATCTTACAAATGTCATATGCAATAAATCTCCTTGATTGGTCTCATCATTCCATAAGCAAAATTTTTCATTAGCTTTGCAATAAAATGGCATTTTGCCCTGTTTTCAAACTAACAAATTTTGTCAGGGTTGTCATCTTTATTACATTACCAAATATATCAGTCAATACCACCTGGTGTAATTGAGTCTTGTTATATGATTCAGATAGTTGCTTAAACTATGGATTTTTCAAAGTCAAATTTTCTGGCAGAAAGAATATTGTTTTAATAGAATTTTAGATAAATAAGTAGAGTATCACTGTAACGACTAGTCTTCATTAAAGATAATGAATTGACCTCTCCACATATAATATTCAAGATCATTTATAATTGTGTTATACTGGAAAAGCTGTATAAAAAACATTTGATTATGCTTCCATTTCATGCTGCATACCAAAACTAGCACCTGACACTCACAGTAGAACATGACTGACTGTGACAGTCAAGTCCCTATAGGGGTCAAGCTTTTTAAGTTGTTTTAAATAATAATAAGGAATATGGTCCCTTCTGGGTTTCGAAGCAAGCAAGGAAAATGGCATCATGAAAAGGTGCCTGTCTTTTAATGGAATGCAGAAATTAAAATTTAAAATCCAGCAACACACACACACAAGGAGAAGAATCATGGCAAGTAAAAGATTTAAAACTGAGCACCGCAGATTTAGCTAAATGACATTCTGAGTATCTCTTTCCTAGATCTATTTACTTATAACAAAGGAGTAATTTTATATTACTATACAGCTAATCAAAAGTTTTCCATTTTCAAGTTCATGTCTAATCTCATTTTGGACAGTCCATTAAAAAAAATATTGAAATGGCATCTAGACATTATTTATTTCCCTGTAATTGTTTTTTGTTTATATTTGCAGATTGAAGAAATACTTGTAAAATCTAGCTAAGTATTTAGAACGCCCTTATCGGAATATAGAGACTGGATTTTAATCAGCACTTCTGCATAACAAAAACTTCCTATCTTTTTCCATGTTACTATTTCAAATTAGTTTGTATTCTCACACATCGCATTCTCATGACTTTCTTGCCATTCCCATGCCAGATAAAAGACAAGATTCCTTACTTTAACTATAATTTATTTAATAATAGACATTGAAAATTTGTAAACTATATTACCATGAGAGCTTCACAGCTTAGATGTAGCCTAAATTGTCAGTGTACACAAAAACTATTTTACTACAGGATGTAGTTGTGCCAGATCCAATCAACTAAGTGGAGCTCACCCTAGCCAATTCTTGGGACATCTCCAAGGAAAACATAGTGAGATCTACTAAGTAAACTGGACTGTTTAACAGATGATACTGTCCTTTTCTCCTAAGCCAACATTATACTAATCAATATTAATCTAAATTATTTCACCTGATAAGTTCCCAGACTTTTCAGAGCTTATGGCAAGAACTCTGCTCTCATTCTCCCCTTTCTTATCCTATGATTGATAAATTAAAATTTTTGTATTAAGTTTAAATGGATTGTTCCCAAATATTTTGTCACCTGGGAATTTCATATATTACATGGCTGCCAGAGGTAGTAGAAACTGAAACTGGTGCTCCAAGTGGGCTCATCCAAAACCACATTTCTGTGGTGGAAGTTAAGAAGTATTTTCTTTTTTTTTATTGGAGGTAAAAAATATGGCATTGATTATCAATGGCTCAGTGCCAGTTTGTGCAGATAAACTCTATTGGGGATTTTTTGACCATACATCAATTTGGATTATTATTTTAGCTACAGAAAGACTTTACATCCCCAGGGAAAAGTTGTAAATGCACTACTATTAAAAAAAAAAAAGTCAAATAGTCAAATAATCAGATACAGAATTACATCATAGAATCAATATCTTAGAATCCCATATCATAGAATCAATTCTATGATTCTATGATATGATAACAGCAAAAATCACAGATTCTGTCCATGAACGTAATTTCATTATGACTAATATTGGTACAGTTACTATACAAATGTTTACAGAATGCTATAAAGAAGGCACAGATTTTTCTAGAATTCCTGTAATGCACACGGTTGCTTCTGTCAGATGTAATTGGTAAGTAAAAAATTTCCTTGTATTTGAGCATGAAATGTATTTCCAAGAACTCTGGTAGTAGATAGAGAATAATAATAGTAACATTTTGTCTCCCATTAACCATGCATTCTTATTATATGCAATGTAATTATTTTATTAGCCAAGGAAAGATTTCATATCCTCAGGGAAAAGCTGAAGCTCTCCAAGAGTGGTATAATTATACTTCTAGTATTGTTTAAAAAAAATATATATTAAAAAAATGTGGTACCAATCTCCTAATGTAAGTGCTGTCAGGGATGACCGGCGTAGGGCTCTACTCATAAACAGGGAAGACCTGGTGGCAATCTCAGAGGGTGACTTGGGTTATGGTATCTCTGAGGTGATTAAGAACCTGGAAGTGACATGGGAAGGCAAGCAGCAAATTTTGGATGCTGGACTTTACAACGGCATATTTCATCTTATTCAGGATGTTGCTTGGGAACTCTTTGGGAAGCTGCCATGAAGGAGAAGGAAATTAAGGAGAGCTAGCTGATTTTTGTACAGAGCTTAAAGACAACTCAGGAATTAATCCCTGCCATGGGCAGGGACCTCTTCAACTGGATTGGGTTGCTCAGATCCATCCAACTTGACCTTGAATGTTTCCAGGGACAAGTCACCTACAATGCCTCTGGGCTACCTGTTCCAGTGTTTCACCACCCTCATCATAAAAAAATTTCTTCCTTATATCTAGCCTGAATCTACCCTCCTTAAAATGTTTAAAAACATTATCCCTTGTCCTATCACTACACACCCTTTAGTCTGTCCCCAGTCTGCTGTGCAGGAACACTGGCAATTTTGGCAAATTACTTGCTTGGCTAAGCATGCAACTTTCCCACAAAGGGAGTCCACAAGAGCTGAAAAAATAGGCAACAAAACAGTCATGGAGACACCTACAGAACAGGCAGAGTAGCTAGCCAAAACAAAGATTCACTCTGACTAAAACTACTTAACACTCCAAATGCCACGGAAGCAGCTACAGAACAGATAGAAAACTCATTCAAAACACTCCGGCAACCCAAAGTAAACCGTAAGCCTGGACGCCAGGCAGAGGTATCCACAAAACAGAGTAGCTACCTAAAGCAAAGATCCACTCCAACCGAAAATTACCCAGCACTCCGACAGACCACAGTAAATCACAAGTTCGCATGTCAGGCAGGAATATAATACTACACAACTTGACTTAAGAATGCCTACATTTTGTAAATTATGCTTTTAGAAAGATGACACAAAATGTGCACACATTGACTCACAGATGGGAAAACGTTAGCTTGTGGCAAAGGCAAGGTAAATGCCTGAAGCAAAGTAATCAGGTGCTAATGGCTGAAAACTCCGATCTTTATCAGGGTTTCAGAAAGCCCAGTCTTTGCTGGTCTTTGTCAGAGAGGGTTTATCTGCCACAAAAGGCAACAAAGAAGTATGGAGCAATTGCTTAGGCATCTAGGGACAAGACCAGGAAAGCAGAAGTCCAGCTGGAGTTAAGACAGGTGAAAGACAAAAAAGTAAACAGGTGTGGATTTTGTTCTTATGCCAGTTGCAAAGAAAATGTCTGGGGAAATGAAAGGAAACTGATGGAGGGAGAAGACAGTCTAGTCATGGGCAATATTGAAAATGCTGAAGGACTCGTCTGAACTTTGTGTCTACCAGCAATGTTTGGGAAGAAGAAAAGATTCTTATTTTTAGAACAAAAATTTATAGAGGTTAGATGTACTTAATATCATGGGGCTGATAATATTTTATTAATATGTGCTGAGCAAGTTGATTGGTGTTTGTGAAGCTTCTGGCTCTCAAGTTGTTTGGGAGAAACAAAACAAAACAAAATATAACAAAACAAAACAAAACATCAATGTTTAAGAAAGGCAAAAAGAAGAAATAAAGAAACTGTTAGCTGATCAGTGTCTTAGTTCCTATGAAGATCAAAAAGCATGTGCTCTTGGAATCTACTTCCAAGCAAGTGAAAGTCGTAAAAAGTAATCACGAATACTCAGTTATGGGTTTTCAACAGTAAAATGTGCATACAAAATCTGCTATCTTTGTGCAATTTAATGTCTAGGTATATGACAAGAGGAAATGACGTATGGAACTTTCCTTGAATTTAGTGAGCTTTTTTGACATTCTCTCAAAACTGAGGAAGTATGTTCTGGGAAAACAGTTAGGTGGGTTAGCTATGTGGGCCAAAAATTAACTGGATTCACTAGAACAATCATCAGTGGTTAAATGTCCCTCTGGGGAGCAGTGAGAGGTTCAGTATTGGAGAATTACATGCTGGAACCCATAACCTTCAACATCTTAATGACTTGGATAATAGTACAAACTGCACTTAGAGCATCTGCAGATGAAACAAACTGGAAGGATTAACTGAGACCATGACAAATGTCAGAACTCTACCCAAAGAAACTATAGTAAAACTTATTACTAAACCAAAGGAAAGCTCATGAGTTCCACGAGAAAGAGTGAAAAGTTCTGCACCTACAGAGAAGGTTTTTTATGTATCAACACAAAGTACAAAGGGATTGCCTGAGCCCTGCTGAAAAGAATTTGAAGGTAATGGTGTACACCAGGTTGGAGATAAGCCAACACTGCTCTCCATTCCTGAATAAAGCAAACTGTAAACTGATCTATGTTAAGAGACTCTGGCAGTTATTCTACTTAGAACTGGTGAGGTTGTATGTAAATTGCTGCATCCACTTTGGGACTTCACAGTTTAAGAGAGATAGGAAGAAATCAGAAGCGATGCAATGGAGGGCTACAAATATGATTTAACATAAATGGCACCCGAGGAAACAAGTTATATAGCTCTGTGAAGAAGAAACTAAGGGCTTCTGTCTGTATCTATTTGAAAGGTGATGCAAGAAAACTTTTCTTGTTATTGCAATAACGCAATAAGGGGCAATGGGCACAAGTTGTAGCTTGAGAAAATTGTACAAGAAGAAAATATTCTGGAGAAAGGTAGCGTCACACTTGGGCATATTGTCCAAGGAGGTTGTGAAATTTGTGTCCGTAGAGGTATTCAAGACTTAGCTGGACAAAATGAAGACTGATTGACCTAATATCAGTGATAGCTCTGCACCAAGGAGTGAGTTGGACTAGATGGTCACCTGAGGTCCCCTCCAACCAGCAATTCTGTTGTTCTGTAAAATTCCCTGCACATTACAGAGACGAGCTGGCTGAAGCATGAATGTTGGTAACATTAATCTAGCAAAACTTCTGAGCTAGATCTGAGACTTGAGGCTAGAGATGAATTATATGGGCAAGTAATAATTATGGCCTTGGTATCACCCTAAGTTTTGCATTTGATGGGGGCAGTGAGATGAGCCATGTTTGGTGATGTGGTGCCCTGTCATCCCCTGTGGATTCTGAGGCCTCACAGGGACAAAGTGCTCTTAGGATCTGACTCAGTTCTATCAAAAGGGTCAAAGGAATAATACACTTTTTACTTACTTGTCGCCAAAATCACTACCTGGTAACATACTCTTTGACAGGACTATTGACAGTCTGGAACTGTCTTCCCTCTCCTACACCTTTGTGGGAAATGTTTGTTCAAACTTGTAACAGTTTATCTACCATCACAATAATTAAACATCTACAGGGTTTATTTCTGCTACTCTACATCTTTATAACAACTTTTTTCTTTGTCACAGACTTCATTTTCAGAAATCAATACATGTAAGCTGGAAACCTGAAATGACTAAACATACCTATTTCTGGTTTGTATCCAGCTGTCTCAACAATTTATTCATTATTCAACAATTTATTCAAGTAGATGATTAGCATGTCTGTGAGAGAATAAAGAGTTAATATATGGCTCAAGCATTTTATCAAACAAGTTCTGTGCAGCAGCACTGGACCTGAGGGCAGGGAAGCCACACTCTGGTTCTTCTCAGGAACTCTGGAAGACTTGGCTGGCACAGGACAGAGGGGACATGCCAGAGGATGAACAGCTCTGTGTTCTGATAGTCTGAGCAGAAGTCACACAGAGCTGAGCTGAGGAAGGAGCCTTAGGACCTCCTGGAAGAACCACAAGTACCCCAGATCCATTTCAACAGAACCCTTCCCCTGGGAGGGGTCTTGGGGCACAGGGAGATTATAAAAGAAAAAAAAAAGCACAGGTGGGTATGCGTCCACCATCCTGGATCCTTGCGCACTGCTGCACAACGCTGAAGCCTGGGCTGGTGATCTTTCTCTCTTGTCACTTTTTCCTTTTCTCTCTTCCTCATCTCTTTTTTCCTCTTTCATCTCACTTATCCTCAACATCCTCAATCCCTTCATTTGTTATTGGTTGTTGCTTCTTGCTCAATAAATCGTTCGTATTTTTCTGAACATCGGTGTGGTAACACCTCTTTTTGTCTGCAGGTATTGGAACGTAAATTGCCATCCAGAACAAGCTCAGAGTTCGCATCAGGCCGGATGTGATGATGGCTGAGCTTATTCTTTTTCTCACGTGTGTACCAGCACTTTCTCAGATCTCTTGTAGCATTGTTACCTTTTTCTCTGTCAGTTTTTTCTCCCAATGTGATGCCCATCAGTTTTTAAGACAATAAGAGGAGTGATAGGACATTCCAGAGAGAGAATACCAGATTTTCTTTCCCAAAAATGTATTATGGTAACATTTCTGCCTGATATTTCTCATTTCAGAACTCAGGCAACTTAATAATTTACCAAACCATGCCAACTGAAAGAGAAGAAAAAAGATATGTGGGAGGCCTTGGATTTTTATCTATATAGGATGAAACCTTTTGATTTTTTTTCTAAAGCTGTTTGTCTACTTTGCTGAGAGAATGAAAAGGGAAGCAATTTCCACTCAGAGTATCTCAAAGTGGATCTCTGTGTCTATTATGCTTTCGCAAGTTTTATCTAAGTCACCTGATAATATATGGCCACACTCAGTTTAGGATCTCTGAAGCTTAGAAATGCAGTTTGCATTCAGTATAACATAGATTTCCATAGACATTTTTACAAATCATTGTATTCTAATGCACGTACTTTCCCTGGATGCTTCTTATATAAAGTCTTTCAGTAATTATTTCCATCTGCTTCTTAGACCCAATCAGCTGTACTGTTTTGGAGCCACCTGCAGCAGAATATATAGCAAGACGAGCAATCAGAAGACCAAAAAAAAAAAAAATTCTTTCTATAAGAACAAGGGTTTTTACGTTTCTAAAAAAAGGCATCTCCCTTTCATTTTTTGCATTTCATGGACACTAAAGAGGGAACTGGAGAGCGGGCATGAGTGATCAAGCCCTTCCCATCTAGATTACGATACGAATGGACAGGCAACATGCATCGTTGACTCTTTGGGACTTTGCTGGTCAAAAATACCTCATTCCAGGCATAGGGAAATACTTGCAAAATTTACAGTGGAATATGCAAAGGAGTAACACATAATTCATTTACTCTGCAGGTAAGTTTGTATATTTATTATGACAAGAGGAGGTCAAGTAGATTTTATAACTAGAATGGTAACTGAATTCTGCAAGAGCAAGGGATGGTGTTCCAGGTAAAGGATAATCCAAAAAATGTAGCTTGTTAATGTGTCTTGTTAGTGCCAAAGGCAAAACTTTTTAAGCTCCTTGAATTGCATTGCGTAAGGGCAGAACTGGGAAGAAAGTGAAACTTCTAAAGCAGACAGTTGTTCTATGATGTTGTTTCTACTAACTATGTGGCATATGCATATGTTGACAAACAAAGCAACAGCTGCTTTATTGGCAATATTCAATGTTAAGCCATTGACGCTGAGCCTTACAGAGGGAACTTCTCTTGTAGCAAACAACAGCTAAGTGCAACATCTCATCCTGCCTGAACCCTAAAGGAAATGATGTAGGTATCCAGACTGCATTTTAAATTATCAAATTGGAGTGGAGCAGCATATATTAGAGGTTTTAGCAAAATTCTCAGTCCAAGCCAGTCTACTTTTATTTTTTTTCCAAACTAAATTAGGTATCTTTAAAAAAATCACTGCATTTGTACAGTACACACACACTCACAGGAGGGCTAGAGCTAGCAAGTTCTATATGAACCTCTGCATTTTTCTGACTTGGCAAAATTCCTAACAAGGATGTACGAAGAATCATGGAGTGCCTTGTTCTCACCTTGATGAGCACTTAAAGTGCAATTTACTGTTGCTCTCAATTATTGTAGATTCCACAAGTGTTTACTATTTTTGGCGTCCTGGAAACTCACCGCCAAATTATGATGAATGAATGCAATGATTTGTTCTGTTTCAACAGAAAGCTGGTGGTAAGGCAAAAAAAAAAACCATATTTAGGCTAATCTGCATGACTACTTCTTGAAAATTTAATAAACTGTCAAAAAGATGTGCTAACATTAGAGTGAAAAAGATGCCCCAGAAAGACAGACTTTTTTCCAGGGAATAAGTTATTTCTTTCAAAAAAAACCCCAACGAACAACAAGAAAGTGACATATTTTGCAAATGTGTTATTTGTATTAATTATGTAGAAGGTTCTCTTTAGTTGTACAATTACATTCCCATCTAGCACCCAAGGAAGGGTTTCAAGGGCTTAGGTGTTTCACAGTTGCTGTCTGTCTTACTCATTAACATCGGATTTCTTTTTTTCTGTGAGCAAAAGCTAAGAAAAACCTTCAGAAACTTTTTATCAACCTTTCAGAGATTTTACCTCTTGTGTTTTGCTCTCTGGCCATAAAGGTAAGCAGCCACTGTGAAATAAAGTGTTTACTTCTTCCTTTCTGTAGTCCGTTTCTTGTGTATTAAATCACTTCCAGGGTAGTACTAGATCTAGAATGTGGCTAAAAATGCACTTTCTAGATTCCTACAGGGTAATATTTAGTCCTGATGCAAATCACCAGAAAAAGTCATATTAACTCCTTTCTGTGGCACTGTATGGAGCCTTATATACCACGTGGGGTGAACTGAACCCTCATTTCCTTTAGCATTTTACTACAGAAAGAAATTAATTATGAACAAAGTAAATTTGATATTTAACAGCACAATATGCATCTTCATTTTATCTAATGCTTTCAGAGGCTATCCTGTCAACAGATGAAGAACAATTTGTCACCATACGCTTCAGCGGAAACAGACTCTGCCTTTTGGCCCTTCCTTTCAGACTTCTGACCCATCTTAGATCCATAAAGAATGCTTTCACTTTCTTTCAGGAAAGAATCTTCCATTCTGACAGATGGTATTACAGACTGCAAGAGTATAGCATTTTGAAAATAATTTTAGGGAGATGGATTAGCTTCTGGAAATTTTCTATATAGAAACCTAAATGGCACAGATTTTCCTAAATAAATACCTTCTAGGTTTGGAAAACAGTTAGTCACTTTCAAAAATTTGTGTTCATAATATGCATTCAGTGGCAACATTCAGTGAACATTAAGCAGACAATATTAAAATCATAATTTAAAATAATAATGATAGGATTATTCAACTGCACCAATCACTGTTCTTTAAAAGTAATAGTAAAAAAATCCAGCAGGAAAATATAATCAGCTCCAACAAAACAGTTTAACTCCTTTAGGTGGATACAGAAAATATTTCCTTTCTACTAAATAGGATAAAAATTACCAAAAAAATGGCAATTCTGCTATGCTGTTAATAGGCCTGTTGGAGAAATTAGAGAAAAAAATTCTCTGCATTATGTAGAAGGTCAGACAAGATGATTTATAACAATGCTTTCCAGCCTCAACATTGAAGACTCTATGAAATCCTCGTACCTCAGAACATGCAATTTCCAAATGATAATAGTCAAGAGGAAACATCTTTATTGAGCAGCTTATTAGATAACTTTTCACTCTAGGGAATCGTTGCAACATCCAAGGAAATACTTGGCATTGGACAAGGCAGAATACAACGTCGTATTGAACAGACTCCTGATTTCATCAAGAATGTCAGTAGGTTAACAGATTCACACAATCAGAGTGCTATATAGAAGGCTTCTTGATGCTGTTTTTTTTAAACAAAGATTCTATATAGGCTCATTTACTCTGTTCATAAATATTTAACAACTATATTTGCTTATGCAACACAAATACATCATGTGTTGCCTGATCTAGTTGAGAGATGTCCCTGCCCATGACAGGTAGGTTGGATTAAATGATCTCTAATGTCCCTTCTAGCCTAGGCCATTCTATGATTTTATGATTATTTAATCTAATCCTTAGGGATCATTTTTACAGTTGCTATGCTTTTTATAGAACCATACTCTGTATAATTTTGTTTTTGAATGTCTGTTATCACCAACAGTTTAAGGCTGTACAAAGATGTCAAAGAGAACATTTAGGCATTTTGTTACTTGGGATTTTTTCCCATTTTTTTTCATTCTGATACTCTAAAAATTCACCTTAAAATGCAATAGCCTTTCATGATGTACTGGGGCATAGCATCATGCAGTGCTTAAAGGATGTCCTTTGAGTCTATTGCTATCTAATACTAAGGAAATTTTTTTCTCTTTAAATGCACTTGTGTGTATGTCCTTAATTCAGATCATGCAGACTATGTCCATACAGCTAAATAGAATAACACTGAGGCCAGTCCTGCACCCTAAGTCACAGATTGACTCACATTCACATTTTTTAGAGCTACCTATAACTCCTAAGAGTACTCTGCTCTCATGGTACACAAGCTACTCAACTCCAAGTTTCCTCTAGAATCTGTGCGATGCCCTTTGTATCCCACAACAAAATTAAATAATGTGTGTCTATGAATGGGGAAGTGTGATAATTCAAAATTCTTGGAGTGATATGTTAGGCAATAGTCTACACTGGAAGTTAAAGAATATAAAATTTTTGATCCAGGCTGATAGGAAGTAAGAGGATCATGAGGACAAGTTGCTTCACACAAAGCAGAAAGCATGCAATTTGCAGAACAAACAGCTTTAGAGTTTGAAAGGCATATTTGTTAGGATGTGTATTATATTCTTTCAAGCTACTATGCTCTATTTCACCTTGTGAGTAATTAGTCTTAAGTCTAGTGCCTGTGGTAGTCATGTTGTCAGTCAAGTTACTCTTCTTAATATTGACAGCATGTGTTTCTCCTTGCCTTGTCCAGCTATGACAAAACTTATCAAAGGGGTTCTGTTCTGAAGATTCTAGGGAATGCATTCTCCATCCCTATCTCGTGAAAGTCTTTGATCTGTCTGCTAAAAGTGCTCATTAGTAATGATGGACATAGGTTCAGAAGAAACTTGACCATCATTGCTTTCCTTTGATGATGCAGGAAGTGTAGATGACTATCTGTTTTACAAAGTTCACTTTGTTTAAAAGAAGTTCATTTCTGTGAAACTTTTATCTTTTTCTTTATGAGCTGCAAGTCCTCAAAGAGGTAAACTATATCCCAGGTTACCCACAAGACACTGAGAAAAATGAAGCTGCAAAAATCTGTGGAATTGGGAAGATTCAGCACAGCTACATTACTGAGTTCAAGAAGAAAGCCTTAAATAAGAATTGCAAACCTGAGAATGTGTATGGGGATCTGAAAAGAGACCTAGTACCCAAACTCTTCAGGGTCAGAAAAGTGAGGGAAACTGATCCTCTGAGTTTCTCTGATTGCTATGGATTGCTGTGTTATGCTGTTTCAAGATAGCAAGCAGCTGTCTTGTGATAGGTAGTTCAAATCAGAGAAAATTTCAGCCTCTAGAGATGCTTGTTGCAGGATATCTCACTCAGATTTTGAAAGTTAGGTTTTATAAATGCCCCTCTAAAAGCACATGGGGAAAACATCATCCTCTGATGGATATTCAGAAAAGCTGATTTAGGAAATTAAGATGAGTGAAAAAACTAACCACCACACCCTTACCTCCCCCCTCTAAAAAAAAGGAAGAATACACTAAAATCATAAAAAGTATAGAGTAAATAAATAGGGAACTTTTATTCATTATTTCTCGTAACCCAAGATCTAAAAAAAACCCTCAGGAGATGAACAGGCAATAGCTTTATAATGATCAAAAAGAAATCCCTTTTTCACACAGTGTGTAGTTAAAACACAAATTATATTTTCATAGGAGATTGATAAACCTCAGAAAGTAGTAAAAGAATATTCAGTGAGCTAAGGTCCTTCTGTAGTTGCTAAAGAGAGTGGCCTGGATGGATGTTCCAGTTCAGGAAACCTCACGGCAGTTCATGCCTGAAACAGCAAAGTAAGACCAGAGAAAATGTCACTTTGCCTTGCCCTATTTGTCATATTCCCACAATGATTCGTTGTAATTTCCAGGATGTTGGGCTAAATGAGTCCTTTGTTACTTTTTGTTATGAACATTCTGATGGTCTTGAGACCTGTAAGATTTTCACAAATACCACCTTATAGACTGAATTCAGTTCTCTGCTACACGAGCTCCTTTTATTTTGAACCTTTGTATTCCTTTAAAGAAATATAATCTAATGAACCATGTACACTCACATAGTGTCCATATAAACTCTTTGAATGAAAACTTCCTGGACTTTTGTGATGTTTTGTATGAGATTCTGGCTTTACTTAAATAGCTAGATATTTGTACTTTCATGATTCATACACCTGTCTATATTAAACTCAAACATATTCTCTCTTAGTGTTCCCGTAGTCTGAATCTAAGGATATGGTTCTGGCAGGTAGGTTCATTTTGAGATGTTGAGATAGTCATGACTTTGAAGGACTAGGGAGGAACTCAGACTGGTTTACTATCATCTACACTGCATTTTGGAGTAGTCTTTGCCCAAACCATATTTGAGTTTTTGGCTAAGATAAACTAATTCACCCACTAAGAAAGAGTTGAAAATACATGAGAGATCTTTGAAGGAACAAGAAAGAAAATACTC
>NW_009713146.1:31255-33540 GCF_000703405.1 Apaloderma vittatum | reverse complement strand
TTTCCCTATAAATGAAAACATAAGCTTATTACATCACTTCTTTTGAGGAAGATGTTTCTTTTTTGTTTTTTTTCTCTAGAGATCTAACCTTTAAGATCTCTTGTCGCTCTTTTTCTCAGCTAATTTCAGTCAAAAAGTGAATGTACTGTAGTCAGCATAGTAAAGCCAAGGTGACTAGTTGAATCCTGCCAGTCTGATGATGTCTAGAATGATATCCAAAGAGATTCATTGCCCATCCTACACAGTAATGAGAACTCAAAGATTCAGCTTCTAACTGTAGCAACTTAAAATCTGCAATTAAGAGTATGGTTTCCATGGAGACAGCTGTGAAAGATGCAAAGGAATTGAAAAATAAACAAGTTGTAGAGTGTCAGACACACAAACTAGCTTGAAAATAAAACAAAAAGCTAGGACCAAACAATGTATGAATTGTTTTCTGCACTGTAGCTCTTCACATGACCTTATGTTTTGCTACAGATGTAAACAATTTAGAAAAAGCAACCATGGTGGATAGTGTTTACAAAAATCACTACATTTTATCATGAGATAAGTGTATCATAGAATCATAGAATGTTAGGTGTTGGAAGGGACCTCGAAAGACCATCTAGTCCAACTCCCCTGCCAGAGTGGGGTCATGTAGAGCAGGCCACACAGGAACGCGTCCAGGCAGGTTTTGAAAGTCTCCAGAGAAGGAGACTCCACAACCTCTCTGGGCAGCCTGTTCCAGTGCTCTGTCACCCTCACAGTAAAGAGGTTTCTCCTCATGTTGATGTGGAACTTTCTATGTTCTGACTTAAACCCATTATTTCTTGTTCTATTACTGGGTACCACTGAGAAGAGACTGGCCCCTTCTTCTTGACACCCATTCCTCAGGTATTTATATACATGAATAAGATCCCCTCTCAGTCTTCTTTTTTCAAGGCTAAATAGCCCCAGTTCTTTCAGTCTGTCTTCATAGGAGAGATGTTCAAGTCTCTTAATCATCCTCGTAGCTCTCCGTTGGACTCTCCCCAGTAGGTCTCTGTCTCTCTTGAATTGGGGAGCCCAAAACTTGATACAGTAGTCAGTCTCACAGGGTTCAGTCTCACCAGGGCAGAGTAGAGGAGGAGGAGAACTTGCCTAGACCTGCTGGACACACTTTTCTTATTGCATCCGAGGACCTCATTGGCCCTCTTGTCTGCAAGGGCACATTGCTGTCCCGTGGACAACTTACAGACCACTAGGACCCCAAGGTCTTTCTCCATGGGGCTGATTTCCAGCAGGACATCCCCTAATCTGTACTGGTACCTGGTGTTACTCCTTCCGAGATGCAAGACTCTACACTTGTTCTTATTGAACATCATGAGGTTCACCTTTGCCCAACTCTCTAGCCTGTCTAGATCTCGTTGGATAGCAGCGCAGCCTTCAGTTGTATCAGCCACCCCTCCTATTTTTGTTTCATCAGCAAACTTGCTGAGGGTTCATTCTATCCCCTCATCAAGGTCATCGATGAAGATACTAGACAAAACTGGACTCAGTTCAGATCCCTGGGGAACATCATTGCCACAGACTTCCAACTTGACTCTGTGCCTCTGATCACAACCCTCTGAACTCTATTGTTGAACCAGTTAACAATCCGCCTCACAGTCAAATCATCTGTCCCACATTTCTTGAGTTTTCCTGCAAGGATGTTATGGGAGACAATATCAGAAGCCTTACTGAAGTCAAGGTAAATGATATCTACTGCTCTCCCTTCATCTACCCATTTGGTCACACCTTCATAGAAGGATATCAGATTAGTCAAGCAAGATTTCCCATTGGTAAATCCACGTTGGCTACTCCTGATAAACTTCTTTTCTTCCATTTGGTTAGAGATGGCCTGCAGAATGACCTGCTTCATCACCTTTCTGAGGATGGAAGTGAGGCTGACTGGTCTGTAGTTGCCTGGGTCCTCCTTCTTTCTCTTTTTGAAGACTGGAGTGACTTTGGCTTTCTTCCAGTTCTCAGGTACCTCTCCTATTCTCCATGATTTTTCAGAAATGATGGAGAGGGGCTAGGCAACAACTTCAGCCAGCTCTCTCAGCAGACATGGATGCACCCTATAGGAGCCCATGGATTTGTGTGTTCTCAGGTGCTCCAAGAGTTCTCTAAACCAATCCTCACTGATCAGCAGAGAGTCTTCCTCACTCCAGTTTTACTCCCTTACTTCTAGTGACTGGGATTCCTGAGGGCTGGTCTTAAGAGTAAAGACTGAGGCAAAGAACGTATTCAGCAATTCTATCATCTCTGTGTCCTTTATTACTGTG